>NC_056741.1:1946577942-1946670442 GCF_019279795.1 Protopterus annectens
TTCGATTGCGTTATCTATTTGTCCCTTAACTGCATAGCTCTGAAGCAGGCAGTCACAAACTTAAACGATCAAGAGTGGTGCATGCGGTCTGGAACACAGCTAGAAATTTAGTGTAATGGTTTCCATTATCTGTAGTTATGCTAGTTGAAGGCCTGCATGAGGCTTAAGGACCATGAATTTGAGATCCCTGCTCTAAATTATCTCTTCAAGTCAGGTAATCCTAAACCATCTTGTTCTATAGGGAGAATCAACTTAACGCACAAAATTCTTGCCCTCTTCCACTCCCAGATAAATTCCTTCTGCTCTTTATTATCATCCACAACTCCTCCTCTGGTTGATAAAAATACACCTGACCTGTATACAAAACTAAGGGACTAAAAACATTTTCACTGCCTATATTTTACCAACCATATCCATAATCAAGAGTTTCCAGTTTCTCAGTGCTGTTATATTAGTCTGCTTCTACATAATTAGCTGCTATAACAGGACCCTTTGTAATTCATATACCGAAATACCTTGTCTTGTCATGTTCCCATAAATATGGGTATAGCTGAACCAATTCATGTGTTAATTACATAGTTTACAGCTGTAGTTTTTATTTTATCTTCACTTATTTTATATTTATTTTTATTTTTATTTTACATTTGTTGACCGGGAATGTCTGACTAGGTTCCACAGAGCCTGTTTTCAGTGGAGGCCCAGAGAGAAATGCTCCAGATGCATGTCTTTGGAATGTGGGAGGAAACCGGAGTACCCGGAGGAAACCCACGTGCACACAGGGAGAACATGCAAACTCCGCACAGAAGGCACCCCAGCCGAGAATCGAACCGGAGAACCTCTTGCTGTGAGGTGACAATGTTAACCACTGCACCACTGTGCCGCCCAGTATCCCAAAAAGATGCAAAGCTGTCTCAAAACATTCCACAATATTGAAATGTCCTTTTCTGGATTTATCGAGTGCAAAATAATATGATCTGTAAATAAATAACTTACAAGGCATATCCTTGAATTTCAGAGTCCCTTATTTTCTTTACTAATGTCTCCAAGTATATAGCAAATAACAAAAGGGAACGAGGACATCCCTGCCTGGTTAAAGAC
This sequence comes from Protopterus annectens, assembly GCF_019279795.1. Lineage (NCBI taxonomy): Eukaryota > Metazoa > Chordata > Ceratodontiformes > Protopteridae > Protopterus > Protopterus annectens. Next base: position 1,946,579,041 of record NC_056741.1, read on the forward strand.
ACCATGTTGGAGAAGAACCTCTCACCTTAACTCTTGCCTCTCACCCTTCATATAGCCTCCTTAGTAACCTTATTTTTCTATCAGGGAATGCAAATGCTACCATTGCATTCATAAAATCCCAACTATCTATTGAATACCTTCTTTGCATCAAGACCTGCCAACAATAATGGTGTTTTCTTACACTCTGCTTCCCTTTGGATCATCATTGCTTTATTAATGTTGCCAAATGTTGGCCACCTGATCCATATCCATCAATTTTGGCAAACCCTTGCTGTTGTTTTAGCCATTATATACATACACTCTTTATAATAATAGTTAAAAACTTGAAATGGGTCAATATGAAGCTGGGTATGAAGGGTTTTTACCGTCTTTAGGTAACACAGCCACCACAGCTTTCTTCCAAGATACTGTTACTTTTCATATTTTAGTATATTTTTAAACTAAACCTTTCAGATCTTTATCGCTTTCTTCTTTCCTAATTTCCAAACATCCACATGGAAACCGTCTGTTTCTGAAAACTTCCTTGTTGATTGATTAGGTATTGCAGGTTTTATCTCATCTCTTCCTATATTGGCTATTAATTGTTGAGCCTAATATTCTTCTAACCTTGGTATAATTAAGTCTTCCATAAATATTTCTATTTATGCCCTTTCTTGGTTTATTCCTCTGTTTTATACATATTTTCATAAAATTCTGAATATCTGTAATACCTCTAAAGGATTTCTGGCTATTTATTTATTTAGTTAGTTTTTGTCATAGGCTCCCTTTGGTAGCAACCCTTTCTACTTTCTGTTGCCCTAAGTCATTGTGCTAAAGGTTTTGGTGCTCTGGAGATGATAGCAAAATTACTTGTTTAACAACCTTTCTAAACTCATGCATATTATTGACATACTCCCTTATTCTTCCATTAGCAGTCTGCAGTTGCTCCTCCTCGTGTTCTGTAAGATTCCTCTTATTCTGTAATGCGTTTAATGTTTATCATTTCTTCTAAATAATTGATGTTACTTCTTTCCTGTATGTCTTTCTGTCATATTTCTACCTTGTTTTTAAACTCCCTTTTCATTTTAACCAAGTAGCTAGTTATCCCTTCTGAAGAATTTTCTGTCTTCCCTAAAAACTCTTTAATGATTGTTACTACCCATTCCTTAAATCCACTTTTTAATGTATAAGCTAAAAAGCACTCATTTTTATTTCAGCTATTTCTTAGTTTTTATTGGGCATTTTATTGAATGTGTCTCAAAACTTTCAATTAAATATACATGCTCCTGTGAAATATAATTTCTGTTAAATCTAGCCCAGGTATTATACCTTGAGGAATTATAAGTAAATTCTGTCAGAGTTCCTGATACTCTGCTACTGTACTCACATCTTCCACAAAAGAAATCTATCCTCTTTTCTTATATTTCCCTTCTGTCTCTCCTTAATACATCCTCACTATTTTAAATCAGGCTCCAATCACAACCCATAAATAATATTCCCTGCTGAAGGCTTATTATTTCTTCCAAAATTTCTTTTAAGCACTATAATTGCAGTTTTATGTGCAATTGTCTCCTGTTTGAATTGATTTAGTAGCACTTAGCTGTCCTTGACAAAGTTCAAAAATTGAGATGAAGAAAGGTGGGCTGTTTAGTAAAACAGGTGCATATTTTTAACTGCTTAGTGTCTTATATTAAATTATTATGTTATGGCAACAGGCATTTGCCCTGTAGTCACACAGCTTACTTGTGTAGCTTGTAAACTCACAGAGGTATTTGTTGAATTTTTAATGAAAATAAGTCCCATTACATAATTTGAACTGTTTAGCTATGTATATCATGGCATGCTTTCATTTAACATTTGTGACAGTTGTCAGCAAATGTTATTATAACTTAAATGATAAAAAATGCACTATCTTAACACTGGCATCTGCTGACTACAAATGCTTTTCTGTTTTACAGATTATATGTAAGTGGAGTTTTACAAAAGACTGTTGTTGCACCATTTTGCGTGACTGTGTTGGTGAGATGAACATACTGACAAATTTAGATATTTTACCCAAAACTCATAACCTACCTTTTGTACTTTACCACATACTTCATAATGAGTCAAATTTAGTAATTTACATGTGATTTTACTATTTTCCATATAAATCTCACATGCTAGCATATAAAACCTGTTAGAATATAACTTCATGACTAAGACTTCCAAAAAGGAAAAGAATCTCGATAGAGTCCTAAATTGATTTAAAAATTGTAATTATGATCTGATGAAGTCTTAAAAAGTGAAAGTGTTCATCAATTTTACAGTAAATGTTCATCTTTAGATTATAGTTGCAGTATGGCTGACATATCAGACGTATTCTGCCAGTGATAATATATGTACAGCCAGTCTGCAAAAGCTTAGTCACCTTATTCTCTTGCTGTATGTCTGACCTGCCACCTTTGTACGAGACTAGATGCCGGTACTTAAGGGATGTACAGTTGGGAAAATAATCAGAATCTTCCTGCTGCAAGTCTGTGAAGGAAGAGTTTATCTGTGTTGTGGTCTGTCAGCCATATTGTCTTTTCCAGATAACATTTTTGCAGACAGCCAAGTATCCCACTGGAGACATTCCTCTTTTTCTTTCATTTTTCTGTGGATAAGTGTTCTTTTACATGTCATCTAAGAAAAGGAAATGCAATTGTGGTCAACAGTTCCCTTGTAAGGATAAGCATTCAAAGTGCCTTTTTTGCATGAGCCCTGAATATAACTGTAAAGAGTGCTCCATCCATCAGTGTTTGAATTCATTAAAACTCTATACTGAAAAGAAACATCTTCATGCTTTGGCATACATTAGGATGGCCTGTGAGTTATCTGCCTTGGACATCCTGAATAAACAAAACATATACTACATAAACCAAAAACAACAAAACTCAAAAAGCTAGAACCACTGAGGCTGGAAATGAAACGTAGCAATCACGCAAGTAGTGTCCAAAACATTTAATGGTGCTTCCTGGTACCTCGGCTCAAAAGCCTTCAAGGGAATGATTATCACATCATATGAAAACATCTTATATACAAATCTAAAGAATAACTAATTATTACATCATTTCCTTAATTCCAAATACCATCAAACAATTAGGTGAAAAACTTTAAAACTTAACCCTTCATGAACAAAACTGCATGCACCACCCAACACAAAATATGTGAATAATTATATTTGTCTTTAACACTCAAGAACATAACATCATGTTAAAATATATGTAATATTCTAAACAAGAATTCATACTCCACAGTATTGCGCTACCATCTGCTGTTAAAAATAGTATAAAAAATAACTTATGCTTGTACAACCCTTATCTTAAGAAAAATTAGTGTTAAATTCCTGATTTAAACCCTTGGGATATAATGTTTCAAAATTGATAATCAATTTTGTTTCTAATTTTAATAAATTGATCAAAAATTCCTGTACCTGTTTGCAAAGAGGTTTGGCCAAAATACTAAAAATAAACTAGCATCCGAACCACCACGAGCTGTGTGGAAATGATTTGCCACAGGATTTTTTATTTTACCATGTCTGATATCACCCAAATGTTCCATAATGCAACTATTTGCCATTCTCTTGGTCTGTCCTATATACCACTTTGTGGGTGTACACCCACAACCAATGATGTACACAACCCCACAAGATCGGCAATTAAAGATATTCATAGCCTTGTACTTTTTACCATTAATGCTACCCCCATCCAAATTTCTTACTCTACCACGCACTTTACATCTTCCACAAGAATAACATCCCATTTAAGTATGGTCTCCAACAACTTTCTGCAAATTTAATAACTCCTTTAGATTTAAAAACCTACTGTATGAAAATGTTATTCTTTTGGGAAACAAATTTGCCAAAGTGGGATTATCACATATCATAGGCCAAAACCTCTCAAAAATTTCCCTCAAAGCATTAGAAAAGGGAGAATATTTAGAAACAAAAATATCCTATCCTCCCTATCTGATCTAACTGCGTCAGTTGCTCCTGACCTCAGTCTACCCCATGTATTGTCACCAAATTCCCATATCTTTTCTCAGCCCTATCAAGAACAGCTGGAACATACCCTCTCTCCAAAACCTTATATCTGACTTTCTGAAATTCCTCATTCAAAGTACCTTTGTCACAAGTATTGTTAAAGATATGATTATATTCACCATAAGGAAGTGACACCAATGGATGAGGGGGATGCACGTTGTCAGCTGATAAGAAATTATTGACAGCAGTCTCTTTACTGAAGGGCTTAAAGGACACTTAATATTATTTATAAAATGAAGGAACACTTTAACTGGAAAAGGAAGCAATTATGTAATTCCCAGAAAAGATATTATGACCTTATCAATATGGAATTTACAGAACCCTATGTCAGAGGTGTAGCTAGCTATCTTTTCAGGCTCCTCGTGCTGTCTTCTGATCTGGTGCCCCTCCTCAATGAGAAGCGAAAAAGACAAAAAGGTGTGTTCCCTGAGCTCGTACTCTAAGTTTAAGAAGCAAGCCAATCAGTCAGCTAGGAGGTCCATTCTTTCTAAACCATGTTCTTTAAGGAGCAAAAAAATAAAAAGCTCTGTTTCCCTGTCTGGCATTTCTAATGTAAGGAGCAAACCAGGTCCAATTTTTTAAAAATAAGCTCTTCTTAAACTGTAGCAAATTGGTTGCTACATTTGTAGAAACCAGTTAGCTACACAAATTAGAGAGGGCTTTTTCTTTTTGTTTAAATTGGGACAAAAGGAACAGGGAGAGCTAAAGCAGTATGTCAGTTCAAACCATAAATGCAATTCTGGTGTTAATGAATACCGGTAATGCACTGAAAAGCAGATTGTCCCCCTAACACTTTGCACTTGGGATGACTGCCCCTTCATCCCACTCTAGCTATGCTTCTGTCCTTTGTTATTCTACCTGATTTAGAAGCTTTGGAATATGCCATTTAGACTACTTCCCTGGTGCCTGAGTTCCACCACCCTGCTCCTAAAAAGTTAAACAGATTTTACACAGTACCTGACACTCATACATAATTCAATAAAAACCTCACTTCAGACCTTGCAGTAATTTCTGTGGAGTTAGATACAATTTCCAAATTGCTCCCTTCCATCAATGCTTTATCAAATAACAAAGATACCAGAACAACAGATAGATATGGTAAGAAAATCTACTCTTCTGCCAACTTGTCCTTCAGTGTCATTAATTATCAGACTCATCTGTTGCTTATATTTGATAATATGTGTTGGATAAAATGGTACCTCAAATCAATTTGGACCCAACACTGTTATTCTTTGTCTTTTCTAATTCTTCTCTTACATTTCATGAATAAAGAACTGTTTTGTTGGATCAGTCAGATAAAACGCAGTTCAGGGGTCCCTTTTCTTGTGTCCACCCCCTCCTTACAAAAAATGTCAACATATTCGTCAGATCATGCGTGATGAGCCTATTCTAAAGGTGTTAAAGTTCTGGAAATCTGGACCAGCAAAACAAGAGTAAGCACATACACGTCAGAGATGAAAACTCTGATCTTTGCTCTTCAGACTCTTCTTCATCTCTGGATTCCAGGATCTTTTCTAATTCCAACACAGAGTCATGTGATATATCAACAAATGGGGAGAAACAAAGTTCTACATCCTTTGCAGACTTGCTATGATAGCCTGGGACTTTGCAGTTCATCACAGATGTTTTCTGTAGGCTGCTTATATCCCTCAGAATAAAACTGAATAGCAGACTATTTGAGCAGATCCAAGCCAGACCCTCAAGAATGGATGATGAATTGAGAGTTCTTCCTTCAAATTATCCATCAGTGGGGAACTCACTATGAAAAACTCTTGGCATCCTCTCTGAACAAGGAACTTAGACCGTTTTGCTCCAGAGCTCCACACAAGGAAGCTTAGAGAATAAACATGTTCTCTTTTCTATAGAAAGGGAAATTCCTATATGCCTTTCCAGTCATTCCAAAGGTCCTATTAAAGATCAAAAAAGAGATTCCAAAATGCTGTTGGTGACTTCCTTTTTTCTAGATAGCATTGGTTCTCCCTTCTTTTCACCTAGCCAGGGGCAATCACCACAGGTTAACCCACAAGATGTACCTGCTCACACGCAAAAATAGCTTTCTCATTTATCACAACCTGAAGACATTGAGCTTCACAGTTTTGGTGATAGACTTCTAATTCCTTTCAGACATCTTTAATCTGTGAATGTGCTACAGGTAATGAAGCAAGAAAACCTGGAACAAGAAAATCTTTTGTTACTAAATGGAAAAGAATGGTGCTGAAATAGAGAGTAGGTCCAATATCAAGCAGGGGTCAGAATACAAGAAAAACTGGTCTAAATCAGCAAAAGTTCCAAATAATGAATAATCCAAAAACCAAGGAACTCAAAAAATTCAAACTGTGTAAAAAACATATGTTTATTTGCAAAGCTTTTGAGATAATGTTTCTTCAATGCTTAAATCAACTTTAAAACATTCAGTAGCAATTTATAACAATTTATACATCACATATAGTTCTAATTAATCAATCAGAATGCAGCCATCATAATTCAATAACCCAATAAGCCCATAAAAGATATTCTTTAAATGTATTAATTAAATACAATTCATTAAATGCAAGAATCCCTCTTCTTTAAACATTTTTTTACTAACAGTTTTATGTATATATAAATTGGTATTGAATGTTTTAAAGTTGTTTTAAGTATTAAAGAAGTGTTATCTCAAAAGCTTTGCAAATAAACATACTTTTTTACAGAGTTTGAATTGTTTGAGTTCCTTGGTTTTGGTTTTGGATCAAATAGGGGTCCCCGGTATCCTCCAATATTTCTTTGAGCTGCTCAACTCAGACCTAGCATAGACCTATGTGTAGGTGCATTTGTCTACCATTTCAGCCTGTCTTCCTACTGATCCTCCTCTTTCTCAATGTTATGAGGTCAGACATTTTCGTAAAGGTGCCCTCTATATCATGCATCACAAGAAATCCTTCCACCTCCTTAGGACTTGAATCATGTTCTTGAAAAACAAACCATTTCACATTTTGAATCAGCTTCTTCTGTATCTTTGAAAATCTTGAATTGGAAGACAGTTTTATTAATGGTCTTGACATGAGTGGAACTGTCTGTGTATCAGTTTGTTCATCTTAATATGTTTTTTCCTAATCCTCAAAATAAAAGGGACGTGATTATTCTTTTGTAGGATGTCCAGAGACAGCTCAGATTCTAATTGGATAAGGAAAAAAAACAATCAGAACACCTGATCAACTCTTTATTTCTTAAAAAAGAATAAATGTTTGACCTTTCAGTCTCTAAACAGATCATCTCTAGGTGGCTGTCTACTTCCTGCTGTTCTTTCCATGCTAAAATACTTTAAGGACATGTCAGTGCACATTCTGCTAGGGTTGTGACATCTTCTGGAACCTTTTTCAAGGACCCTGGGTCTAGATCCATTCTGAAAGCAGATTCCTGGTCTTCTGTTCATACTTTCACAACGTATTACCAAAAATATGCTTTTTATAGAGCCATGGCAGTTTTGCCAGTGTAACGAGCCCACTTTACCCCAGGGCAGAAACTATGGAGTCTTAGTCATCACCACTGTCACCACTGTGTCCAGTAATGGAGTGTCACTGAAAGCATGGATAGAAACAGCAGGAAAAGGTCCAAAACCTGGGACTGGAATATATGCTTCAGTCCAGGTCCCCAAATGAGTCTCCACACTAACTATTGTAGAGCACTGTGTCCCAGTTCTAGGTATCTGTCACGCTCACTCTTAAATGTTTGATATTCACACATACACACACTCTTGGGAAAGACTGACACAGATTTACCTGCTGTGTGTCTTTACCCAAATTACAAGGTAATGGCTGCCACCAGTCAAATACCACAATACCCTTCCAAAGGGGTGTTCAATCATATTGGGTAAAATAGATATTGAAACAAATGGTAGCATGTATCTTAAGCAGTAACACTTTTCAGAGTGGTCCTGGTGTTATCACAATAAGCACAAACAGTCTCAGCCACAATGAGAGGTAGTAAAACATTTAATAATAAATAAAAGTATTTAAAACATTTAAATACCGAATAACTGATATCAATAAACAACAGAGTTTCACACACAGGCAATATAAAATTAATACTGTAGGATAGATCTGAATTGATTTTAGAAAACCTTTAATGAACTAGCTGTAGAACTGCCCCTATCTAATCTAAATAACTCAGCAAGGCAAGATTATACTCTTACTTCTGCAAGGCAAGATGAGGAATTATGTCCACACTCCAGGCTGTTGTCTGTCCTCAGCGACTGGAGCTGGACTCAGGAAACAACTGGACTACTGCTGCTGAACAGCCCTGGAAAAACAACTGAATGATAGCTGAATAACTGACTCAGACCCTGCTTTTACAGCAGATTTTTTTAAAAGTAACAGGAAGCTGCTATGAGAACTCTCTGATATCAGACTTTGAAAAGTAAACAAACAGCTACAGTGAAGATTCTACTATCTCACCTCTGACACACAATGACATTACATCTAGGTCAGCTGAGTCTGGCATAACATACATTCAGAATTCTCTTTAAAAAACATATACATTTGGTCAGCCAGAAGAACACTGTTTGACATTCAAACATTTTGCATAAATCAGTGTTAATCAAAAGAGAGAAACTTATTTACAAAATTATAGCTAGAAATGCTGGCATACGTAATACAGGCTAATTTACAATTATTTACAAAACTTCAACCAGTCATGCTAGCACAGATAATATCTAATATCCTCACATTTTTACCCCTTTGAAGACTGAAGCTAGATTTTCAAGCGACCCTGGAAAATCATCGCTTGAGAAAAATGGGGCTGTCTGGAAACACATCAACCCATACCCTGTCTTGAGAATTCATTTACACTGGCATTACTAAAATCTGGACTGGCTAATACAGGGGTTCCTCCTAAAGCTTTTATTAAGCTTTTTGAATGACTGCTCACAATCTGTGGTCCACACTACCATATCAGGCTTGTTTTTCCTTGTTAGGTCAGTAAGGGGTGCAGCTATTGTACTATAGTTGGGCACAACTTTTCTATAGTACACTGCTGTCCTTAAAAATGCTCTCACCTGCTTTTTGGTAACACACACAGGCCATGCCTGAATAACTTCCACTTTGGCAGGTTTTGGCTTAATCTTACCACTATCTAATCTATGTCCTAGGTAGGAGACCTCTGCCTTATCCACCTGACACTTACGAGGCTTAATGGTCAACCCTGCCCTTTTTAATCTACCTAGGACCTCCCTGGCATGTTGAAGGTGCTCTTGCCAGAAGTGACTGTAAATGACAATATCATTGAAATAAGCAAGAGCCTAGTCTCCTGCTCCTACTAAGATATGATCTACTAACCTCTGGAAGGTTGCTGGGGTAGTCTTCATCCCAAAGGGAATCCTTGTAAACTCATATAATCCAAAGAGTGTTACAAAAGCTGACCTGTCTCTAGCAATGGGAGTCAAGGGCACCTGCCAGTTTCCTTTGGTCGGATCAGTAGTGGTCAGATACTTAGCCCTACCCAGCTGTTTTAAAGCTTCATCTTTTCTAGGCAATGGATACTCATCTGCCTCTGTATAACTGTTTAACTTTCTGTAGTCTATGCAGAATCTTATACTACCATCCTTCTTTGGTACCAGCACTACTGGGGAAGCCCAATGACTGCTGGACTCCTGGATTGCCCACAGCTCCAACATCTTCTTTATTTCCTCCTTCAAAGTCTGTTACTTGTTCAGGCACCCTGTAAGGAGCTTGCTTAACAGGCCTTTGGGGTCCTGTATTCCCAAGATGCTGCACTAGGTTGGTGCACCCAGGTTTCCAACTGAACATGCCCCCACACTCCTGTAACACTGCTCATATTTCTTAAACCTGAATAGGGGATAGCCACTGAGATATTGCTAACTCTCCCACAGAAGTGTCATTTCAAGCCTCACTGAGAAGATCACTCATCAGATCCCCTTCAGAGTCCTCCTGCATCCACTGTAAATACTCAGCACCAGAGCCTCCCTATCATGATATGGTTTCATCATGTTAACATGGTACAACTTATGTCCCTGCTTCATGCCTGCTAAGTTTGCCATGTAGTTAACATCACTAATTTTCCATACCACTTTGAAGGGTCTCTCTCAAGCTGCCTGCAACTTATTGTGTCTGACAGGAATGAGCACCATAACCTGTTGCCCCACAGTTTACTCTCAGGCTCGAGCCTTCCTTTCATACCAAACCCTCTTCTGCTGTTGGGCTGCTGCCAGCCTTGTCCTGAAGTTTAGGACATATGCCAAAACAGACTCCTTGTGGGATTAACACTCACCCTCCCACTCATCACAAATCAAATCTAAAGGCCCCTTCACTCTATGCCCATACAGCAACTCAAAGGGTGAAAAGCCTGTAGACTCCTAAGTTACCTCTCTGCATGCAAATAGTAAATGGGGCAAATATTTGTCCCACTCCATTTTAAACTGGTCTGCAAATGCCAGTAGCATAGTCTTTAATGTAGAGTTTAACCTCTCAAAAGACCATTAGTCTGGGTATGGTAGGCAGTGGGTATTAGATGCTTCACCTCACAATGCTTCCACAGACAAGCCAGCAGGTCTGACATAAAGTTGGCAGCTTGGTCAGTCAGTATCTCCCTCAGAAAACCTACCCTGCTGAACATTTCCAAAAAAGCATTTGCCACTTTCTCTGCCTCAGTGGAAGACAGAGCCACTGCCTCAGGGTGTCTAGTAGCATAATCTACCACTACCAGGATATGTTTCTTCCCTGCAGAACTAGGAGTACCCATGATATCCTTAACTTCCTTCAGAAATGGCTTTTCAGTCACAGCAAAGGCATAAACAGATCCTTGGTCTTGTATTCTATCTTGCTTACCCTTTGACACTGCTTGCAGGTCCTGCAGTACCCTCTTACATCCTTTGCAATCCCAGGTCAATAAAAATTCTGCATAATGCATCTCTTAGCATGCTTTATGCCCATATGACCTGCAAAAGGAATGTCATGGGCTATCGCTAGAAGTGCTAGATGGTAGGCTTTTGGCACTACCAACTGCTGTATTACCTCACCCTGTAGCCCTCCCTCAGGAGTCCACTGTTTGTACAGTAACCCTTTGTTCCAGTATACAGACTCCCTCTTTCCTTGAGAATCAGGTGCCTCCTTATCTACCTCTCTCAAGCCTCATAAAGTAGGATGTGAAAGCTATAACCTCTCCCAGCTCCAGTTCCACAGGAAGCCTAGTACCTTCTGATAGTGGTGCCTCACTGTCAGACTGGTTACTACCACTCACCTGTGTCCTTGCAGCCACCATGTCCATGGGAACATCAGCACCTATCAGCAGCTGTGGTTCACCTTCAGGCTCACTGGTGCAAGGTAGCTCCCTTCCAGCTTCAAGCATAAGATCTGTCTGGGTCTCCCCCAGGCTACCAAACCTACATGCCTGTCTCCAAGCTTGATTGCATGTAACTGCATGCACACAAGGTACTACATTATCAAAATCATTCCCTCTTAAGACATATGCAAGGATATCTTCAAACACACCTACTTGCTTGTTCCCCTTTCCACCCTCCCAGTCAAGATGAACCCTGGCCAAATGTATTTGGAATGGGGTCCCACCCAAAGCTCTGATTGGTGTGGTCTGCCCAAGCAAGTACTGCTCCTTTTTAACCACTGGAAGCCTCACAATGGTTACTCAAAAGCAGCACCTCAGAAGGGGAAAAAACTGCGCTCTCACACTCCAAGACCAATCTTTAATATAAACAGTCCCAGCACATAAACACTTTACAACCACTGCATTTTCATCCCTGTTACACAGACTTCTTCAGATGCGGACCTTAGAAAAATCACCTAATTTTTATAACCCTCCTAATTGTTCAATTAAATTAAATAGACCAATAAAAATGTTGTGTCTTTCGGCTTATGGGGTTAGGGGTCGCCACAGCGAAACTCTGGTCCGCTAATGTTTGGTAGTGGATTTTTATGTGCCGAGTTACCAGCCCTGACGCACAACCTTCAACGAAGACACATCCATTCACGCATGCCTCCACACAGAAGATGCTCTAGCTGAGAATCGAACGGGACGTCTTGCTGTGAGGCGACAACGCTACCGCAGCACCACTACTGTGGGATACAAATAGACAATATACAATATACAAAAATTAATATGTTAACAAAAAAAAAACCAAAATAATACATATTTTGTTTTTAACATATGTATTAATGTTGGATATAGAAGAAGTATTTTTATTTATTTATTTATTTTTTAAATAGACCAATAAAAATACTTCTATATCCAACATTAATACATATGTTAAAAACATTGTTAAAGCCATTGTAAAAACCTTTGCAGTAATTACACACATAATAATCTTTACTATGTAAAGTGTACCAGAATTTCTTGAGGGGAGCAATGGAGCAGAGTGCTTCCAGTCTCCTGGCTGACTGCAAACACACCCAGTAGTATGGTGCTTGCTAGTACCTGGGGTACTATGTGAAAAAAACAAAATGAAGATAAAAGAAATTATTGGGAGCAATCCCAATAATGCAAGCCCTCTACTTTATCTTATTATTAGTCGAGTTGGTTGGTTTATCTGGCTGATCTTGTAGTTAAGTTTATATTTTAAAACACACGAGTCTCTTAAAAAATCTTATTCTTGAAAATAATAATGATTCTGGTCATAACTGCGCTCATTACCATGAATAAAGAGTTTTTTTACAACCAAGGATGTTTGTCTATTTAGCGGTATACAAGTGCTGTTAAAAAATCTCTTCTACAGTGACTTTATCAAGGTTTATTTTACTTTAATTTTAATTTGACCAGTTGTTTGATATAGTCTTTTTAATATAGCTTAATCAATTGAATAAGATTCACGACTTACAGATCCTGAGTAGAACATACGGGATTATTATTATTTTTTCTTTATTTACCTGTTCCAATACAAAAAATGTATAGTGCGCTTTCTTACATTTTCTTGTATGTTTATACAAAGCATTTATTTCTTTTTTTGTTTGTATATCATAATGGTGTTCATAGATCCTTCTCCTTAGTTTACATTCTGTTTTTCCTATATAGAAAGAATCACATCTCTCGCAACTTGCAAAGTAAATTAACCCAGCTGAATCACAATTGAAAAATTCATTTCCAACTATCCATCTACTTGCTGTAAATAGCTGGTCTTTATTCACAGTGTAACTACATTGTGAGCAATGCCCACACTTGTAGATCCCTTTCCTTCTTTTACCTACATTATGTTTATACTCATTTTCTAAAAGACATTTCAAGTTCTGAGAATTTCTATAAACAATCTTTGACATATCTTTGGGAACTTCTCCTAAGTCAGTAAAACCTATGAACCTTTCCCATTCAGTCTTTATAATTTTCATAGCCAGTCCTGCACTAGCATTATATTCTAGCACTAAAGCCTTTCCAAATTCTTCCTCCTAACGTTTTTTCGAGTCCAGCTTAATCATTATTGTTTCTCCTAGAATAGGCTTGAATCTTTCCTTCCTACCTTCATTAACTTCTTCTCTGACTTCTAAAATCATCACAATGGGGTAACCCCTCTCTCTAAAAAGAATTTCTACTGTTTTACTTTTTTCCTTATAATCTTCAGCAACAGACACCATTCTACTTGCATGCACATATTGCCCCTTTATAATGTTTCTCTTATAAGGGGGTGTGCGCTATCAAAATGTAGGAAAGAGTTAGAAAACGTGGTTTTCCTATAAATCTTTGAATTAAATTTTTTGTTACTTTTATAAATTTCCACATCTAAATATTGTAATCTCTCATAGGAGTACTTGTGGGTGAATCTCAGAAATGTTGTTGTATTGTTTGTGTAAACTATAAATTCTTGTAATATTTCTAGGGAAACTGTCCATAGGATACATATATTTTCCAAAACTCTCATATAAAGGGTCCAATAACCTGAATATGTAGACCTCAATATACATTTTTCTTCCCATTTTGCTAAAATCAGGTTGGCATAGGTAGGGGCGCATGCCACCCCCATCGCTACTCCCTGCATTGGTCGATAAAATTCTCCCTTAAAAAATATAAAATTATATTTTAAAACCAGATTCATAGATTTAAACACACCAATTTTTCATTTTGAGTGAGTTCCCATCTTCAAATATAATTTCTTCTATCATCTGCATACTGCATACCTTCAGCGTGTGGTATGCCAGAAAATAGATGTACCATAACTATAGTAATGAAAGCAACATTTTCACAGTACAACTCATCCTTTATTTCCCTCAAAAAATACCAAGAATCCTTCAAAATTACTTTCCTTTTAAGCCATAGTTTTTTAAGCTTAGTATCTATATATTTTGCTAAGGGTAATGTATTTGACCCTTCAGCAGAAAAGTACAGTTGTGTACTCTTACCATAAATGTAGATATTCGAGTGTGTTCACTGTTGCAGTCATGACTGTAGGGTTCTTCCTACCAGCAGCAGCCCTCAATCGGCCAGAATCCCGAAGTCTGGATTGGGCATCAGCTGAGGTCACTTTTATCCTGACGTCAATGCGCCAGGAAGTATAAAGACCTCAGCCGACACCATTACCCCAGTTTTTCTTGCCCCAGATGTCAGGTGCCCAAAACCTCAGCAGCCAAAATACCTCATAACAGACAATACTCAAAGAAAAAACAAAAGAGGGGGTAGGAGGGAGGGTAACTGACACTGCAACAGTGAACACACTCGAACATCTACATTTATGGTAAGAGTACACAACTGTACTATGTCCTTCGTGGTTCACTGTTGCAGTCATGACTGTAGGGTTGAGTCCCAAAGCTAAGAAATGGTGGCTGGAGGAGAAACAGAAGGAGCGGCCACAAAACTTTGCAAAACCGCAGAAGCAAAACTGGCCCTAGATTTAGAATAGAGAGGGAGGTTGTAATGCTTAGAAAAAGTATGTACAGAACTCCAAGTAGCATCCTCTAAAATATCCTTGGTAGGAACCCCACAAAGAAAGGCTGCTGAAGTAGCAGTAGCCCGGGTAGAATGAGTCCTAATATTAACAGGAACTGGATTGCCATGAAAAGAGTAACAAAACTTGATGCAGTGGGAAATCCACTTAGAAATAGTTTGCTTAGTGATTGCTTTCCCTAGAACAGTAGGAGAAAAAGCGACAAACAATTGGTCAGATTTCCTGAATATCTTGGTCCTGTCCAGGTAAAAACGAAGCCGTCTGTGCACGTTCAAAGAGTGCAAAAGACTTTCTTCCTCACTTTGAGGATTAGGATAAAAAGTAGGCAAATGAATAGTCTGATTCAAGGCCACTGCCGAAACCACCTTAGACATAAAGGCGGGATTATTCCTTAGTGAAACCCTGTCCTGATGAAAAAATAATGAAGGGTTACACAGCCATGAGTGCTTGCAATTCCGAAGTTCTTCTAGCAGAGGTTATAGCTAAAAGAAAAGCAGTTTTCCAAGACAAAAATTTTAAATCCGTGGAAGCTGCAGGTTCAAAAGGAGACAAGGTTAATTTTTCCAAAACATAGTTATGATCCCAAGTGGGAACAGGTGCTCTTTTAGGGGGGTCAAACATTCTTAGCCCCTCTAAGAAATTGTTTAAGTAAATGGATGAGAAAAAATCGGAGGATCCGTATTGTAATGTGCAGAAATAGCAGAAGCATGAAGCTTAATAGATGAAAAAGATAGGCCCGTATGTAACAACTCTGCCAGATACTTTAAAATCAGAGGAATGTTCGGAACAGTAGAATCACCACCTTGGACCCGATTCCAGGAGCAAAATCTTTTCCATTTACCTGCATAAGATTTCCTAGTGCTGGGCCATCTAGCTTCAAGGATTACATCCATTTCCTGTTTGGAAAGAGTAGAGGTGTTTACAGACCCTGGATCTGCCAGGCAGCTAGATTCAGAGTTTTGACATGACTGTGCAGGATCCGGCCATCCTGTTGAGACAGTAGATGAGGGATTTGAGACAGAATCCAGGGAGGCTCCTGAACTAGGTTCATCAGAGTGGAACACCAGAATTGTCAAGGCCAATTGGGAGCCAGTAAAATCATTTGCGGTCTGTCCTGTTTTATCTTCAGAAGTACCCGAGGTAGAAGAGGAAAAGGAGGAAAATCATATATTGAGAGGTGTTTCCAACTGAATGAGAGGGCATCCACTTGCCATGCTAGTTTGTGGTAGGTCCTGGTGCAGAATGTTGGAAGTTAATGATTCTGAGGGGATCCAAAAAGATCTATGTCCGGACATCCCCATGCCTGTACTATCACCCTGAATATCTGAACATCCAACATCCATTCGTGTGGATCCGAAAGTGTCCTGCTCAATGTGTCTGCCAGAGTGTTGTCTTTTCCTGGCAGGAATTGTGCCTGTAAGTGGACTCTGCAGGTCAGTGCAGTGTAACACAGAGCCATGGCTAACCTGCACAGGGGGTAAGAGTGAGAGCCCCCCCTGCTTGTTTATGTACCACATCACTGTAGTGTTGTCTGTCTTTATCAACAATTGCCCTGGTAGAAGAAAGTCCCTGAAGGCTATCAGAGCATTCTGTACAGCGAGCATCTCCTTCAAATTTATGTGCAGGTGAATTTGCTCCTTTGTCCGAACACCCTGAAGACATCTCTCGTGCATGTGGGCTCCCCAGGCATAATCTGAAGCATCCATTGTCAGAACTTGGTTGGTTGGTGGAGGACAAAAAGGCCTCCCCTTGTTCTGGAGACAGGCTTTGGCCCACCAAAGAAACTCTTGCTGTAGACAAGGCAAAATCGTGATCACTGTTTCCAAACTGTGGTAATGCTGAGACCACACACTCTTGAGGTAACACTGTAGTTTCCTCATATGCAGTCTTGCATATATTAGAAGAATGCAGGAAGCCATGTAACCTAAAGCCTGCAGAACCTTTCTTGCAGTCAGCTGTTTCATTGAAGCCAGGTGTTGGAAAGAAGAAGCCAGTTGCGTTTTTTTGTCTAGTGTCAAGGAAGCCATCTGGGTTGTAGTACTCAGAAGAGCACCCAGGAAAGTAATCTGTTGTGTGGGCACCAGATTTGACTTCTTTAGATTCACTGTGAATCTGAGGTACTGTAGAAAATGCTGCACAAAAACTAGATGCTGAAGTAGAGTGTCTTTTCGTCCGCATGAATAAGACAGTCGTCCAGATAAGGGTATATTTGAATCCCCTTCTGTCTGCAAAACACCATTACTGATGCCAAGCACTTTATAAAGACCCTGGGCACGGTAGATAAGCCAAAGGGCAGCACAGAGAACTGGTAATGCTTTGAGCCCGCTTTGAATCTCAGATAACTTCTGCATTCTCGCCTTATAGGAATATGCAGGTAAGCTTCCTTTAAGTCCAGAGTCACCATCCAAGTATTCTTGCCCAACATAGGCAGCAGCTGCTGCAGAGTGAGCATCTTGAATTTTGGTACATCTAGGAAGGTGTTTAGTACAGAAAGGTCCAGGATTGGTCTCCACGAATTTTCCTTCCTGGGAACCAGGAAAAGTCTTGAATAAAAACCTTGCCCTATTTCTAAATTTAGTACCAATTCTATGACCCTCATAGCTAAGAGGGACTGAACCTGCAGTTGTGCCTCTGCCCATTGATGATTCAGCAGATCTGGCCAACCGTTTGGTCTTGTCAAGGTGTGGAAATGAAATCTTTAACCTCTTGAGACTATGTCCAGAACCCATTTGTCCCGGGTTATGCGGCCCCAATTTTGATAAAAAAGAGAAATCTTTCCTCCCAAAGGTACTTCCAGGAGAGGAGCCCCTGGAACCAGAAAGGGAGAGTCATAAAGACTGTTTCCAGTAGGGTTGAGACTTATCTTCACCACCTTTGGGAGAGGGGGCAGGCCACTGCCTATTCCTAAAAAGGGTTTGTGCCTGTCCCCTACCTCTGGAATGCCTGAATCTGCTTCTCTGAGGCCTGTCCGAGCTCAGAAAGGACCAATGTTTAGCTGGCCAGTGCCTGCTAAATTTAGGAGGTTGCACCTGTAGAAAATCCTTAACCGTCTGCATAGATTTGGCTTTGTCCTCCATTTTCTTTAATACCTCTTCAGATTTGGCCCCAAACAAAACATTGTGCTGCAAAGGAGTATCCAAAAGTTTGGCTTTAACCTGATCTGGCAAGCTTTGTTCCTTTAACCAAGCATGTCTTCTAATAACTGTGCCAGTTGTCGCAGCCCTACAAGAAGCTTCCAAAGAATCAAAACCACAATGCAGGGTAAGTTTACCCACTTGTTCAATAGCATGCAATAAATCCTGTAACTCCTTGTCATCTGCACCAATAGAAACAGCTGACATCTTTTGTTTAAATACAGACAAAAGGTATTGCTGATACTTTAGCATATGAAATTGACAGTACAAAGCTCTAATAGACAATGTAGCAGAAGTATAAACTTTTTTACCCCATCTTTCCAAAGCCCTGGACTCTCGGTCAGAGGCAATAGGATGTTTACCAGAGGCCACCTTAACACCCTTAGGGCCCTGAGAAATTGTTTCCGGATCAGGTGAAAGATTCTTAAAAAAAAACTTGTGAGAATCTGGAGCCCTATAATACCTATCTGGTTTGACCGGAGTAGGGGGAAAAGAATCAGGAGAGAGGGAAGCTTCTGAAAAAACATCATCTACAATGTCCAATACAGGAAGAATAGCAAGAGGCTTATGCTGAGGGAGAAGAAGAAAATCCCTAAGCCTTTTCTTCGTTTCAGAGAATTCCTGCCCTTCCCAGTGAAAATGCTCCCTCATACCATGGAAAGTTTCACCAAAAGAATAATCCTCAGGAGGAGAGGCTGAAGGAAAGGAATCTTCAGCATCAGAATCCTCATAAGGAGGAAAGGAACAATCGTGCTCAAGGGAAGAAACAGAAGAAACAGAAATTTGGTCTGAAGAATCATAATCGGACTGTAATCTAGGATTTTTGTCAGGCGGGGGATGAGAACCCCTGATCATAGATAACAAATCTTCAGCCATCCTAAGCATCTGCCTTTGAGGCCTAGGATCCTGATCAAAAGGCGTCTGTGCTTGCCATTTCTTTTTAGCTGGAGCTGTAGTCATTGTCTTAGAATGCAAAACTGAATCCATATTTACATGAAGCTGTGAAGGCCTGAAAACTCCCTCAGAAGCTTGTACCTGCCTACCGGCTCCGGACCCAACTGAGGGAGTAGTATCCGAAGGTCCATTCCCTGGCAATTCTGAAGGCCCCATCAGCTCCACACCAAAGTTGGTACAGGCAGTTGGTTCAAAAGAGGCGGACGACAGGGGCTGCAAAGGCACCTCACTGACAACCGACGAACCAGCAACTGGCAATAACTGAGTAATATCCTCTGCTTTGGACCTCGGAGGCCTGTCTTTATCTTTGCACATCTTACACACACCAGAAGCTGGAAAAGAATCTGAAGACATATTATAATTAAACCTTTTACCAAAATAGTAGAAGGCAAAGTTGTACCTATGCCTAACAGTACGCTGATTAAATCTAGCACAAAACCCACAATTAGCAATGTTGTGGTCAGGCCCCAGGCAGGGAATACAATAAGAGTGAAAATCCCTATGAGGTATTTGTTTCCCACAAGAAATACAATTATTAACTTTTTCTGACATCTGACTGGAGCAAGAAAAAGACCTCCCCAACGGGGTACTTATCTTAAAAAATGAAAAATCCTGGAAGTAAATCCAAAAACAGACAGGAGTAGGCCGACCAGCATCAGTGAACTGCTTAGGGCACCGCGCGGCAAGAAAGACTGGGGTAATGGCATCGGCTGAGGTCTTTATACTTCCTGGTGCATTGACGTCAGGATAAAAGCGACCTCAGCTGATGCCCAATCCAGACTTTGGGATTCTGGCCGATTGAGGGCTGCTGCTGGCAGGAAGAACCCTACAGTCATGACTGCAACAGTGAACCACGAAGGACATCTATAGGTCTTAAAGGTGGATCTTTTTCATTTTTATGGGTTTTCAGTATCCCAAATATTGAGGGAATTCTCGGTTTATCTATTTTCAAATAACTATATGTTTTTTGATCTATTAATCCTTCAAGTATCATATCTTCCAAGACCATGTCCACCTTTCTTTACTTCTTGTTGATTTTGTTTTTAGATACACAAGTATATTTGTTAATGTCAATTAATATATCATTCATTTTGGCTTCATATGTTATCACATCCATAATCACAATACCCCCTCTCTTATCAGGTTTCATCACCCTAATTTTACTATTTTCCCTTAACTCATCTAAAACATTTTTTTTCTTTTGAACTTAAGTTTGCCTTGTATTTAATCTTAGAATATTCTCTTCTAATTTAATTCTCAACTATATGTTCAAAGTTTTTAAGCTGCTGGTGTGGGGGTGGTTTTAAGGTACTTTTTGTCCTTACTACTGAATCTTGTGTTTTGCTTTTGTTGTGGTAACAGCAAACCCAAATTTATTTTCCCTGTGAATATCTTTAAGTCCATTAATACCTTAGTAAGATCCCCTTTCATCTGCGGAATAAACTTTAAGCCATTTGACAGGAGAATAAAATGCTCATTGGTCAGTTCCACGTTACTAAAAGTGCATATACTAAAACTTTCCTTAATAAATTTGTTTCTGTTTGTCAAATCTATTTTAATTGGTTCTCCCAAATTTTCACTGGGGTGGGGTATACGTTCCTTGTTTAGTATCTCCCTCTCCCTCTTCTCCCCTCCCTCCAATAAAAACTTTGCTGCTGATAGTTAGTATTTTTAATTTTTAACCTCTCCGACCTTCGCAAAGGTGGGTATTCATAAAAATCACCCACATCACCTATATTGTCGCCCACTTGTACATTTTCTCTATTAATCTGTTCATCATTCTCATGTTGGTTAAAATCAACTGTTACTTCATTCCTTCTAGATACTTTTTATTTTGGATAACTTGTATTATTTTTATACTCATTAACATCTCTTTCTAATTTTCTCAATTTCCTCTGAATCAATTCCTCACATTTCTCATCTATACTTTTTCTAATATTAAAATACTTCTCTTTCTCCGAAGAAAGTGTAAAAATTAGATCATTCTTAATACATTAATTTATTTTCTCCATCTCTCTTTGAAATCCTTCTTTCAATATTTCATTTTCTTTTACTATAACCATTAAAACTTCGGTACTTTTCCGTTATCAGGGCACCACACTTTTTCTCATTCTGTATGGTTCTGTCTGCTGCAGTTGTCAAAAATGTGATGCATAATGATTTTAAGTTTAAGGCGGTGTCTCTTGGGGTTTGGCTTTATTGGCCTGAAATTGTCCAGTAAAATGGCTAAACAAGTCATGGGCATTCAGAATTGCCAAAGAGCTGAAACATGTGATGTTCATAAGGATCATTTACATATATCCCATGTGCCTCTGATACGAGAGGTTTGTGAGGTTACTCAGTGGAAGTTCTAGCTCTGCTGGAGTTTTTGTTTTGTTTTTACTGATTGGTTTTTCAGTGACCTTCTCACTCATTGTTTTAGTTTGTTGTTTGGGATATTTTTGCAGTGACCCTAATAATAATGGACATCAGCTGGGTATAACAGCCCTGTGTTTCTAATGCTTAGTCAAACACTCTGCTTGTGCTGTGCTGATGAAGTCATAACATGGCTGAAATATGCATATCCACAGCTATTAGGGTTTGACTTTATTGACCTGAAATTGTCTAGTAAAATGGCGAAACAAGTCATGGGCATCCAGAATTGCCAATGAGCTGAAACACCTGATGTTCATAAGGATCATTTGCATATATCGCATGTGCCTCTGATACAAGAGGCTTGGGAGGTCACTCAGTGG
Organism: Protopterus annectens; assembly: GCF_019279795.1. NCBI lineage: Eukaryota > Metazoa > Chordata > Ceratodontiformes > Protopteridae > Protopterus > Protopterus annectens. The sequence continues at coordinate 1,946,600,776 of NC_056741.1, forward strand.
AAGTTCTAGCTCTTCTGGAGTTTTTGTTTTGCTTTCACTGATTGTTTTTTCAGTGGCCTTCTCACTCATTGTTTTAGTTTGTTGTTTGGGATATTTTTGCAGTGACCCTAATGATAATGGACATCAGCTGGGTATAACAGCCCTATGTTTCTAATACTTAGTCAAACACTCTGCTTGTGCTGTGTTGATGAGGTCATAACAAGGCTGAAATATGCATATCCACAGCTAGTGGGTTTGACTTTATTGGCCTGAAACTGTCCAGTAAAATGATAAAACAAGTCATGGGCATTCAGAATCGCCAATGAGATGAAACACCTGATGTTCATAATGATCATTTGCATGTATCCCATGTGCCTCTGATACAAGAGGTTTGGGAGGTCACTCAGTGGAAGTTCTAGCTCTGCTGGAGTTTTCATTTTGTTTTTACTATCTACCTGAGAAAAAAACTTATTTTTTTGGAATTTGCTTGTGGTATAAAAATACTTGTGAAAACACTTCCAAGCAAAAGTCCTAAATCTTCTAGATTTTTTTGCATACTTGGGAGCCATGCACATGTTCTTCCATTATTTCTGTCACAAAAGGAAATAATGACATCACAGCTCTCTGGAATTTCGTAAATAGTTATGTGTCATTTGTGAATATCAGCAGGATGCAATTGCTTGTGTTAACACTATGTTAGAACTGTACGCTGTCTATATATCAAGCTGCTGGTACAGAAGTGTGAGTAAAGTACTGAGCTTAAGGATGTGTCCACAGTATACCCTACTGGAAAAGAACAGAAATGTATATAAACTATTGTACATGTGTAAATGTATATGTTTTAACAGCAGAAACTAGAACACAGAGGGTTAACCGACAAAACATCAGGAATATAGTTGAAATTAAATTACTTTATAACCACATAATAAAAGAGATATTCTTTTTCAGTTTCAGTGCAACGGGTGACATAATGTATAGAACTAGGGAGCCTGCTGCATTGTAATGTAAGTGTTTTATTGTTTTATGTCTCCTAGCAGCAGCAAACATCTGAAGTTTATGTGTTTTCACAAGGAGATGCTAAATGCTAGTAGTTTCTGACAATGGGGGTTTAGCTTGGGAATTGAAGTCAGGTGACAAAATGTGATGTCATCCTGCCAGCTCCCCCAGCAGTAATATTTGATATTAATTTAAGAACTCTCTGAGGGAGAGAGACAGGACATTTTGTATTTGTCTTTGACCTGACAACATCCACTCACCACTTCTGCACTTGTCTTGCTGCAAGTAAGTTAAATAGGGTACAGTAATTTCTCTTAGATTCAGTTAGGAACATAGTAAGATTAGTTTAGATGTTTTCTGTATTTATTTAAGACTGTGCTGCAATGTTGTTTTAAATATTTCCTGTGATTTTGAACTCTGATGTCACTGTGAATACATATTTAGTGTTGTCTTGTTATTTTATTATTTATTATTAAATGTATTTAAACCTTTCAATTGTGGCTGGGCTGTTTAGAGATATTTAAGCTCTCAGAGTACTTGCATATCTATTTGATGACACTGTACAGGCCACTCCTAATAGCCTGGCTCTTGGTCAAACTACCATTTGGATTAATAGTAACATTGCACAGTAAGATTGGATACCCTTTGTTAAGGGCCTTAAAGTAGCTGATAAGGGGTTCTGGTGGTAGTGATAACTACCATATAGTCTGGGCAGAAGGGAGTATAGCTAATAAACCTGAGACATCCTTTCCCATGTGTGTGTGTGTGTGTGTGTGTGTGTGTGTGTGTGTGTGTGTGTGTGTGTGTGTGTGTGTGTGTGTGTATGTGTGTGTGTAAAACAATTCTCCAAGAGTGTGTGTGTCAGCTACTTGGGCAGGGACAAGAAGCATTGGTTGGACAGAAAAAGTGTTGAGGACTTGGCTTGGAACCCTGGCTAATAACTCAACTCTACAGCTGTGCCAGTGGGGACACTTATTGGGGACCTGGAGAAAGAGGGAGAAACCAGCCCCTGATTGACTGTGGACTCTGTGTGGTCTTAAGACAAATTGTACTTTACTGTGTGTGTACTTGTCATCCTCCCAGTGTGTATGTTCCCCATGGTTGCCAGTGGTGAGGATTGAGGCTCCTTGGTTACTGGGACAGTGTTGAGGTGTCACAGTTTCCTTGTGAATTGCTTATCCAGTCTTTCTTCACAAACTTTTCTAACTTCCTCTGATTGATTTATTTAGCTATTATGCAATATTTTGTATGTCCTACTAATTACCCCTTTTTTAACAGCAGCTTTTTTTATTCAGCTGAAAACTCCACTGTAGTAGCCCTTTCACACAGGATTCCCGTATCCCTGTCTCTTTGCCCATACTCAAATCCCTGATAGGGAATGCAGTCTGTAGCCTGCAGTCCAAATGTCTTCTAGGCCTCTTCCCATCCTTTTACCTTCTCCTCTCTAGTTATTTGCTCCTAGTACCTTGGTTCCTTTGACCGTTTTCTCCAATAAATTCCATTCCCCTTTTGCCTATTCACTGTACCCCTAACTGCAGTTATCCCTAGCATCAAAATCTCCTTTCTCCTTTCTTGTGTTGGCTTATTTCTTAGAATATTTTCTACTAATTTATGTATATAATATTCTGTATGGCTGTTGTTATTCTCCTTAAGGATCTGTATCCAAAACCCCACTCTGTTCTTATTTCTTGAATTTCCCCCATTTCATTATTTCCATTTACAGTCTGAATTATATATTTCTGCTTGTATTATGTATGATTCTTAACTGTGTATCTCTAAAATATCCCTTCAAATTAAGTAATCCTAAACCACCTTGTTCAATTGGATTGATCAACTTATCTCAGTTAAGTCTTGCCCTCTTCCTCTCTCAGATAAATTCCTTCAGCTGTTTATTAATTATTATCCACAAATTCTTCCTGGTGGATAAAAATATGCTTGACCTAGGGACTAAAGACATTTTCACTGCTTTTATCTTGCTATCCATATCCATAAACACGTGCTTCCAGTTTCTCAATTTTTGTATTACCTTTTGTTTAGTCTCTTCCCACATATCCTTAGCTGCTTTTTAATCCGTACTCCTAAAGACTTTTTTTTTATCGTGTCCCCATAAATATGGGTATTGCTGGACCAATTCATGTGTGGGTACATAGTGTCTAGCTATATACTTTGTTTTAGCTTCATTAATTTTATATCAGCAAACTGCATTTTTATTTGTTTATTTGACATTTGTTTACCGGGAAAGTCCGATTGGAATAATATTCCACTTTCAGTGGAGGCCTGGGAAGAAAAGCTCCACTTTGAAGTAATATGGTTATAGTTTAATAAAATTATTACAAAGCCTAATATAAAAATATTACTTAGAAACTAAGTGAAAATCAGCTTCAGCTCATACAGTGTGAACTTACACATACATACATATTGCAAATATTTAGAATGCTATAACAAGTTGAAAAAGAAGATTGTCAATACACAAAGCATTCACAAGTTGCAGTTCACAGAGATGACATTAAGCACACTGATTATACTCTTACTAACAGAGATGACTAGATAACATAGCATAGGGAAAATATATTTTATCTTTGTCTAAGAAATAGATTTTTACTGCTTCCTTCTCTCTGAACATACTGAAAGTAAATTGGTGGTAGAAGGAGAGAGGGACTAGTTCAGCCTTTGGTAGTGTAGGAGCACAGCCAGGTTTTATTTTGGTAGTCTTTTAGTAGTAGTTTAAAGTTGATGAATTCCCTTTTTTAGTGGCCGAGTATGAATAGAAACTTTGGACAGAAGATTTGCGAGGTTTATATATGCTGAGAAGATGTTCATTAGATCAAAGAAGTCTATTAAGGAGATAGGAATGAAGAATAGGAGTAAAAGCAGGACAGTCATCAGCTTTGTGAATAATATTGTATGTGGAGGTAATCTGTATGTAATCAAAGTGGTGAGGCAGTTCAAGTAAATTCAAAACCTTAAGGACAATACAGTGGTGGCTGTAGTATTGTGTGCTGGGAGCAAAGTTTGCACCCTTATTATAGCATGTCTGCAGCTTATTTTTAACTGTAGGCAGAAGGTTGTTTAGGATGGGTGCACCATATAGGAGAGATGGGCAAAGGCAGGTAGTGGCAAGAGTGATTTTAGTGGTGTTGCTAAGAAAGAGTTCATGCCTGTAGAGTATTCCTATTTTTTTGGTGAGTCTTTTTCTGTTATTTTGAACATGCAGGTCAAATTTAAGGGAAGGTTTGTTATCATATAAAGATAAGCAGGATACTTTCAAGTCACAACCATTACGTTTGGTAACCACATATGGACGCAACACACAGGGTTTCAAAGATATTATATACAGACATTGGAATGTTCTGAAAGCTGATCAAAAACTCAACTCTCTACTTCCTGAGATGTGTTCGTTTTCATTCAGAAGGGGACAGACCATTGGTTCTAAACTTAGTCATTACAAAAGAGTTGGTTTTGATCCTCCCACTTTTACCCAGTTGTCTATTTCAGGCAAACCTATTGTTGGATGCATGCCCTGTGGGCATTGCTCTTTTTGTACATGTGTTTCACGCACTTGTGAATTTAGCAGTAAAAACACTTCCGATGTTTTTGATATTAATTTTTGGGCCAATTGTAACACCGAGTGGGTCATCTATTTGGTGACCTGCAATTGTTCTGCTTTCTATGTCGGAAAGACTTTTAGAGCTTTCCGCCTTAGAATTTGTGAGCATTTGAATGACATTAAAAATAAATGCACCAGCAATGCATTATATAAACATTGTTTAAAACATGCTTCTGCTTCTTTTAAGTTTGTCACCATTGATTGTATAAAGGGGAAATGTAAAGACAAACAGTTTTGGCAACAATTACTAAGCTCCAAGGAAAGAAAATGGATTATAAAACTTGGAGCTTTGTTTTCACCTGGCCTTAATGACCAATTGTAACAATTATTAATGCTTTGTTGTGATTGGTTTTCATGCACAGTTCAGTCATATATATATGTATGCATTCTGATACTTTGGTTCTTTATTTCTCTTTTTGTATTTCACTGAAGAAGGCTCCTAGGAGCCGAAACCGGTTTGAATGTCTGTATGTTGGTTTTTACCACCATGGAGTTGCAGGGGGATTTATCTTCCCTAATTCAATAAATGAATTTTGGATGGGACTGTTGCCTACACTTGCTGGCGTTTTGTGTTGCCTACAAATTTAAGGTTATCATCTGTAATCACTCCAAGAAGTTTTGTATGGGAGACTACTTTAATTTCAATTTAGTTTAGTGAAAATATGGTACTTACGTATTATCGCAACCACACATTCATTGCGGTAACTGTAAGTACGCTTCCCCAATGAATGTGCGATAGAACACAGTGACTGACATGGTTGAACAGAATCAGTGTAAACTGTTTGTTTATGGTGTTGATAGTGGTTTTCATAAGGTCATCTGGCTAATTTTAACTCTGTGAAGTGGAAGGTAAGAAATCCAGACACTTTGCTGACTCGTATTTGTATTGTCATTTCCAGCTTGCGTACTGTCTTCACTTTCAGTAGATGTTAAAAAAAAAAAAAAAGAGGACCATTGTGTTGTCAGTTTGTCAGTACTAGCCTGAGTGGTGGTCTTACTGTTAAACTGACGGGTGTGCCTCAGCAATGACATTACTGTAATTTGGGAGAAAATGTGAAGATGGTGGATCACTGATCCATTGAGAGTCGGGAGCTGCTATTAACTGATGATGAAAATAAAGCAAGTGGAGTACGAGTCCTTCCTTCAAAGAAATCTTCGCACAGTTTTGGGTCTGCAGAAACACTGACTGATCTGATCGATTGCGATTGACAGGTAACTTAGCCCGTGTATGTACCCCTGCTGAAAAGATGTATTTAGTTTAAGGGGTTAAAAACAATGGATCCTGTGAATATTCTGAAGGCCGACTTAATTTTACTGAAAATCCTAGCATTTTTTGAGGTTTTCTACTTCCTAATATGTAACTTGAATGTGAAGAAGAAAATCAAAAGTTTCCATGTAGATGGTATTCTTTCAACTGTTTCTGAACATATTATCACAACCGCATATTGTCAGCATTCTCGGCAGCACATTATTTCACTGAGAATAGAATGTTGCCGCAAATGCTGACAGTGTGGTTGCGATAATACGTAAGTACCAAAAATATTTTAAAATTCACTTTATCAGGCATGTGTGATATGAGGACAAATAGCAGTAACTTTGATTTTTTAGGGTTGAGTTCTAACTAGGCATTATGGCGCCATTTTTCAACTGAGAAAAAAGCTTCTTATGTGATATGCAGGAGCTGAGGCATGTTATTAGATGCACATATAAGTGAAGAATAAACAGCATATTGTCTAGAAGAGGCTAGACCTAGGGAGGTATACAGGTCATTGATCAAGATATTAAAGAGGACTGGACCAAGAATAGAGCCTTGGGGGTACACCACTGGAGATTTGCAGTTATGGAGCGAGAGAGAGAGTCTGTCAGTTAAATAGCTATTGAACCTCAGTAGTGAAAAAAGGGGATAGTTCAAGCCGAGTCAGTTTATATGAAGTATAGGATGCTAAACTATATTAAAAGCTTTGACTGATCAAGGAATAAGGAGGAAACAAGTTTGCCAAAGTCCCTGTATTTATTTATGGTATCAGTGAATGATGGTAGGGGAGTAGTTGTACTGCGTGTTGGGCAGAAGCCATGTTGGATGATATTAAGAGATCTTTTTGTAGAAGATAGTGGAGGATTTGCTTATGAATATGCCTTTCAAGAATTTTTCAGAGAGGTGATAATATTGCAATAGGCCAAAAGTTGGAGACATAAGCAGAGGTGTCACCTTTATGAAGAGAGATAATATAGGATTCTTTTCCATAGTGAAGTTACATAGGATTCAGATATTGATCTATTGATAAGGATACAGACTGGTGTGCTATGGTGTGGGCAGCTATCTTTAAGTATTCAGGTGGGAGGTTGTTAGCTGCAGCTGAGCAAGCTTTGAATTTAAGTGGAAGTTTTTTATTGTTGATGTGGAGACAGGTCCTAAGTCTAGCTAGCTATGAATACAGAGACTAAATTAGGTTCAGGTGGGGATGCTGGGGGGGGTGTTGGGGAATAAAGGAAATGGTAATGTGTATGGTGTATGGAGAATGTTGTATTTGGTTTAACCTGTTTACTGAATTACTAGGATTGGGTATTATTGAGTGGGTGGTAGAATCACTCGATGGAGGTGAAGAATTTTTAGTTAGGGAGGTCATGCTTTCTATGAAGTAGGTATTGAATTGTGAGAAGAGTTGGGTTCTTTGTTGAGCATGGATGTAACAGGTTATGTACTAATGTCCAGAATTTTTGAGGGTCATTTTTGTGTTGAAGTTGTAGACGGCTATAATATTGCTTTTACTTAGGTTAACTTATTTTTTACTCAGACTGCGCAAGTATCTACAAAGTTACGGGTCATAGGGAATTTTAAGTTTAAGCCATTCTTTCCAAACTTAGTCTCTGTTAGACGTTGTAGCATTTGTCTAGATAATGAGCCATAGTGTGCGGTTAATTTTAACTATTTTTTGCGGAGTGGGGCATGACTGTTTAAAGTATTTAAGAATAAGGTAATAAAAGTATTGACTGCCCTTTTGAGTGGAAGAGACAGACCAATTAATGGCTTTCAATGTATTGATGAAGACGTCTATATTGAATTTAGAAATGTTTTGTGTTGTTTTAAGTTGGTGAGTGTCAGGTAGGTTGGTGGTATTTCTGAGAGTATAAGTTGGAAGGTGGTTGCTACATGTGTTTGGATAGGTTACATAGGTTGTAAATTTAATAGGGTCAGAGGCCAGTATCCAGTCTAGAGTTGCACTTTTACTGTTGGTATTATTGAATCTAGTGTGTTTTGATAAGCTGTGTGTAACCAAAAAGGTTTATTCTAGCTGAGGGGAAGCCTGATGTAAGGTTTTGCCAGTTAATGTTTACATCTCCTAGTATGATTTTTTTATTAAGGAACATAATTAGTTTTTCTGGAGAGGAGGTTTGAAGTCCCAGAAACATTGGTAGAATTAGTGCAGACTATGTACAAGGACCTAATGACTCAAGTATGAATAGTGTTCAGCCTCATAAAGGAGTTCCCAGTGGGAGTGGGTGTATACTAGGGTTCAGCTCTGACCCCAATGCTGTTCATACTGGTGATGGACTGCATTAGCAAACAGGACAGAGGGGACAGCTCAACAAAGTTATTATATGCAGACGGTGTGGCATTACAGGCAGACTCTGAGCTAGAACTTCAGCAAAGGATAGGAAAATGGAATGCAAAACTGAAGGCACATGTTATGAAACTAAGCACAAATAAGACGGTGGTAATGGCAGCAAATTGGTGAAATCAGAAGAAGCTGAGACTGGAGATGGAAAGGAAGAAAGTGGAACAGGTAAACAGTTTCAAGTATCTGGGAGGGGTGTTTGAGGAGAAGGGAAGTCTAAATGAAGAGGTTAAAGCTAGAATCAGAGGGTCTGCAGCCAACTGACACAGAGAGTCAGGTGTAGTCTATGACAGAAGAATGCCAAAGAAGCTGAAAAGTAAGGTGTACAAGACAGTGGTGTGACCAGTACTGCTGTATGGTTCAGAAACCTGGGCAGTAAAGGCAGAACAGTTGAAGAAGCTAGAGGTGATAGAAATTAAGTGCCTGAGAAGGGTGGTAGGACGGGTCTACCTGATAATGCCGAAAGCTGACAACGCCGACGATGAGAACACCGACACCAGAAGATCAAAAACTGAGATGACCGATGGATGAAAACCCCGACGCTGAGAACACCGACATGTGAAAAGGCTGTGTAAGTATGCGGTAGTGACGGACGTTAGGGTTAGGGTGTGAGTAAGGTAAGTGTGCGATATTGACAGACTCTAGGGATGGGGTCGGTTAAGTGAGTTAGGGTTAGGGCGCGGGTTAGGTGAGTGTGCGATAGTGACTGTCTTTAGGGTTAGGGGCGGGTTAAGTGAGTTAGGGTTAGGGCGCGGGTTAGGTGAGTGTGCGATAGTGATAGTCTTTATGGTAAGGGGCGGGTTAAGTGAGTTAAGGTTAGGGCACGGGTTAGGTGAGTGTGCGATAGTGACGGACCTTAGGGTTAGGGTTTGGGTTAAGGTTATAGATAGTTGTGTATGTAAGGTTTAGTGTGGGTTTGTAAGGATTTTGGTGTGCTTGTGTTGTGTGTGTGCTTTTTGGACAGGGGATTTGTTTTGTTTGTTGATTGTCGGGACTGTGGTGTGTCGGGCATGTGAGGTTTCGTGTTTGTGAATTTTCGGTTATGTGGTGTCGGTGATTCTGTTGTCGGTGTTGTAGTGCATTGGTGTTGTCAGGTAGACCTGGTAGGACACACACTGTGGGACAGATGAAGAAATAAGGACATAAGAGTAGAAGTCAAAGTAACTCCAATTGCAGAAAAGATCAAAGAGAACGGATTACAGTGGTTTGGACATGTGCAGAAAAGCAGAAGACAATCTGGTGAGGAAGATTTGGGACAGACAGAAAGAAGGTAGGAGGAAGTAAGGACATCCAGCAAAGAAGTGGATGGATTGTGCCCCATCCCCATGTAGGAAAAATGGGAAAAAGGGGGCTGATGATGATGATGATAATGTTCAGGAGAGGAGGCGGGATATAGACTGTAACAAAACATAGCAGTTTTTAATGTTAAGTATTATCAGTGATACTAGTATTTCAGCATTTTGGAATTTTGGGATGCTGTGTGAATAGGGAGAGAGATTTATGAACTTGGATAAATTAAGAAGATAGTTGAAACTGTCTCAAGATGTTCCACAACACTGAGTTGTGCTTTTCTGGTTTTATCTGGCACAAAATAATATTGTCTGCAAATAAGGTCAATGTTTCTTGATTACCATAACATTAATATCCTTGAATTTCTGAGTCCTTTATTTTCTTTGCCATTGTTTCTAAATATAAAGTAAATAACAAACACCCATGGCTGGTTCCTCTGTTCAGACACAACTTGTCAGAGGGGAACACTCCCACTTTAATTTTTGCCTCTGATCCCAAATATATCTGCCTAATTAGCTTTATTATTGTAGCAGGGAATGTTTGTTTGTTTGTTTGTGTCTTTCGGCTTTTCCCAGTTAGGGGTCGCCACAGCGGAACTCCGGTCCGCTAATGATTGGTAGTTTATTTTTACATGCCGAGTTACCAGCCCTGATGCACAACCTTCAATGAAGGAACACCCATTCACGCATGTCTCCACGCAGAAGATGCTCTAGCTGAGAATCGAACCAGACAGCGTCTTACTGTGAGGCGACAATGCTACCACAGCACCACCACTGCGGGACTGCTTCAGTTGCCTTACTCAAAAAAAACCCAGTCTACTCTATCAAATGCTTTCACTGTATCAAGAACCCATGGTACTTTCTTTCCTTTTATGTCATCATTATTCTGTTAATGTTGGCAAATGTATGTCTTCCATCCACAAAACCACACTGATTCATATCTATCAATTTTGGCAATTGCCATTCATTTAGGTATTATACACATAAACACTTTATAATCATGGTTTAAAATTGAAATGGATCTATAGGAAGCTGGGTCTGATGTGTCTTTACTGTCTTTAAGTATTATAGCCATCACAGCTTTCTTCCAGGATGTTGGTGCTTCTCCTCCTACTGTTAACAACACTTTCAGATCTTCATCACGTTCTTCCCTCCTAGACAAACTTTAACAGTGATACCATCTATTCCTGGATACTTTCTTGCAGATTGATTGTATATCACCATTTTTATCTCACCTCCTCCTATTTTAACTGTTAATTCTTGAGCCTCATCTGCCTCTAACCTTGGTGTACTTATGACATCCATAAATATTTCCATTTGTGCTCTTTCTTGATTTCCACATTTTTCTGTTTTATACAAATTTTCATAAAATTTCTGAAATATCTATAATATCTCTATAAAGACTCTGGTTATTTTTCTTGTTACATGTTCCCTAAGGTTGGCAACAACCCTTTTTACTTTCTGTTGCCTAAGTCAATGTGCTAAAATTTTTTGTACTCCAGAGTTATAAAAAAAAAGAGATATTTAACAACAGTCTTTCTAAACTCATGCTTATTATCCATATACTCCCTTATTTTCTCTTTAGCCCTTTGCAGTTGCACTTCTTCTTGTTCTGTGAGATTCCCGTTATTCAGCAATACTTCATCCTTTGTTAGCCCCTCTAAATATGTCCTCTTAACCATATCTGTTTTTTTTATATCTACCACATTTTAAACTCCATATTCATTTTATTTCACTCACTAGCTGTAACTTCTAAAGAAATTTCTACCTTCTCTAATAACCCTCAAATAATTTGCACTACCTATTCCTTAAATACCTCTCATTTTATCAGGTAGGTGGGAAAGTGCCAGTGTGTGATTTTTTACTTTATTACCCTGCATTTTATCTTAGTTTTTACTGGTGCATGATCTGAAATTGATATTTGATGTGTGTTGAAGCTTTCAATTAAATACACATATTTCTGTGAAGTGCAATTTCTGTGTAGTCTAGCCCAGATATTGTACATTGAGAAATAATATTGTAAATTCCCTGAGTTCCTACTACTGAATTCACATCTTTCATACCAGATATTTTCATAAATGTCTTCATGAATTTATTCTCGTTTGTTATATTTTCCCTTCTAGGCCCCCAGATATATCTTCACTGTTGCAAATCAAATTTCATTCCTGACCTATACGTATTATTCCTTACTGAGCACTGTTTATTTCTCCCAAAATATTAATTAAGCTCCATAATAGCAGTTTTGGGTGGAATATAAATACATATTAGTCTAATCTTCCCCTCTTGCCAGTGGCCGCTTGCTACCAGAAATCTACCACTATTATCTGTTTTGCCTCTTCTATTACTATTGGAGCTCCTCCAACAAACGGTATAAGTACTCCCCTTTCCCTCTGTCCCTGATACTCAGCTGAATATCCATCCTGAAATCCTTTCTTTATCAAATTCACATTATTATGAATCTTGTAGCATTGCTATTTGCACTCCACATTTCTTGATATCATTCAGTACTGTTTACTTTTTGTCTATATCTGTGAGGCCATTCACATTCCAAAATAATATGGCTAGAGTAGCTATTATGATAAGAAGTTATTATTCTCACTTATTTATGACAGCTTTTTAAATGTCTATTTCTAGCTTTTGTGTTACACACCCCCACTAATGTTTTGCTGGTTGATTTTTATACAGTTGTTTCTTATCACCTTCTTTTGAACCTATGTCACAGTTTACAATACCTTTTATTTTAATGAAAACCTCAAAAAAAAACTACCTCCAAGAAAACCCCATAACCTCTCAGCTTAAAACAAGCACACAGAACTATGTACATCTTCAAATAATGAAGTTTAACCCTCCTGATATGAACAATTATCCCAAATCAAATCAACAACTGCAACCACAGGTATTACCTAGCCTAAATCTAAGGTTATTCATGATAAGATACATGCTACAGCTTGTGCTCCTACTTACACTAATTGCTATCTGTGCTTGTGTTATCATTATTCTGCTCCAAGATGTGAAGAACAGCTTACATGCTTTCAGAAAACATTAATTGTTAGCCATAAAATATGCTCTGGCTTTTATTGCCTGCCCCTGTAGTCAGCTTGTCTCCATGGAAACATACTTGCCAGCTGCCATCAGCTGGAGACTTCTCAATTCACACTGAACATTTATTTGCTAAAGAAAAGCTTTTCATTACATTCAGTGTTTTTTATTTGCTTGCTTACACAAAACCCTTGTTATTATATTAAGTCAAGGCATTAATCCAGACATTCATCTATACAAAAGTAAAAGAAAACATATCAGCCCTGTATATATTATAATCCACATCCTTTTACACCATGTCCTCCACCTCAACAATCCAAGATCACAGCATATTAACTTAAACATGCTTTGTCCAGCCTTTCTTCTCTTTTTACTTTGTAATGCCTACATTTCTTAAAACTAAGAAAAAAAAAAAAACGTGTTTACTTTAGTACCTTTATCACATACAATAACAAAATACTTTACTGTATAAAATGCAATTTATATCATAAAATGTGTTATATAAGTAAATGTTAAGAAAATATAATTTTACTTATAGTTACATTTTCCCCTTCCTTTTAGAGTCCTTCCAAACAACAGTGACTTGAATTGGGGTATACACTTTTCAGTCCCCAAGAAGTTTAACAAAATCAACAAAAGTCCAATCTTTCCACTTTTCCTTGTAAATTCACATTTCACAAATGTGTTTGCTTTATAAGCTCACATTTGCTCACTAATTTCAGTGTTGCTGGTCCTCCTCCTCCTGTTAATCTCTATCTCCCAATCCCATACTCTGGTTCAAGTCCAAGGTATTCCAGATTATTCTAATAAACTTCTGTGTTTTTTTTCTATCTCTCAAGCATTTTCCATTGGAACACTGGAAACAAGGTTCATCTGTAAAGTCAGATTTATCATCAGAAAAATAAGAAGCACAGCTCCCTTCTGTTTGATGGTTCATTTTCTGTTAGACAAACTTTTGTATTTCCTCCTTAGCCTGCTCTGCATCAAAAATGGCTTTAATCCTCCTGAAAAATATATTCTGAAGACAGCTGGATGAACCAGCTTGAATTTTACATCTGCCTATTGACATTCCCTGATTGTTGGGATAAATTAAATTATCTTCTTCCTGGTGTACGGAGAATAATCATTTGCCACAAACAATCTAATGTCTCTGATTTTTAATACTTTGACCTTCTGCCACAGTTTTGTCAGGATGAACTCTTTCTGCTGATATCTTTGCATCTTTACTAATATACGTCTTGACTGCTTTCTCATAGCCAAGTTTGGAGTATAGATATGGTATGCCTCCTCAGTTAACAAATCCTGCTGTGAAATACCAGTCCAGTTGCTTATTTATTTGTGCTTTCATAAAATTAATACAGTCTGTTCCTTCCTGTTTCTCTTATACAGCAGACAGTCTCAGGGTTTTCCCTGCATTCTCTGTCCTCTAACTACCAGTTTTTGAAACATCTCTTCTCGAGTAGTCTCATACTCAACCAAACTTTTCTTCATTTTGACCTCTGATTTTTGCAGTTTTATCTGTTCATCTGAATAGCTGTTTAATGCTGCTTCATTTTTTCCAGACTTTTGCTTCAATGTTTCCTTTATTTTAATCAAGTCTGAGTACATTTCATTTATTTTCTCCGCTAGATTACTGGAAGCCATACCTTGTACCAAAGTTGGAGCTTGAACTGCTCTTTGCTGAACAGATGCAGGATTATTTCCATTGATATTTTCTCTTCAGCTTTTTCAGTTGATTTTCTTTCAGGCTTTGTATGTTTTTCTTTGCTAGCATCCAGGCAGTGTACTTACTAGAGCTTTTCTAAACAATCCTGACTTGGCTTGTCAGTTACTGTGGAGCTGCCCGGTAAGAGAGGTTTTATTTGAATTTATATTTTATTTCTTACTCAGCAAAGCTCCTCGTGGAGTCCTGCAGAGTCCTACAAGCAGCAGAGTGACAAAAGAGTGACTTTGGATTGATTAAGTATCTTTTCTCTGCATTTTTTTCTGTTGACTGCTAATTTCGCCTAAAACGCGATCCTCTAGCATTTTTGTATTCTAAAAAGCCGATTTTTGCTAAATATTGTACTTATTTACAGGGTTGAACTTGTAAAGTTGTTTTGTAGTCATTTTTGTGTTCTAAGCATCTGTTTAACTGTTGTAGGCTACACACTCAAGTGCGCCAGTCTTTTCTGAGCATTTAAAGTGTTTTTAGAGTAAGTTACTGTATTTCTGATACACACTCAAGTGAGCTAGCTTCAGTTACTGTATTTCTGAAAAAAAAAAAAAACACCAAAAAAAATTATTTTTCACCTTTTCTACGCTAGTCTAGTCCAGTTTTCAGGTTCTGCTGAATTCAGGGCTATGGTACAAGTTCCTGTGTTGCCCATACCTTACTTGGATAGAAGGAAGTTTCTCTGTTCACCAGTGAGAGTGGAAAGCTTTGAGCAGCCTATCTCTCTCTGGAGGAGTGTTCTCAGTCCAGCAACTAGTAGTTTATTGGCCGTTTTGGGCTAATTTCTATCTCTCATCTCCCTGCTTTAAAACCCACATTTGCATGGTTTTGCACTTGTATACAACTCAGCAAAGTTCCTCGTGGTGACCTGTAGAGTCCTTCAAGCAGCAGAGTGACAAAAGAGTGAGTTTGGATTGATTAAGTATCTTTTCTCTGCATTTTTTTCTGTTCACTGCTAATTTCGCCTAAAACGCAATCCTCTAACGTTTTTATGCTCTAAAAAGCCGATTTTTTGCTGAATATTGTAGTTATTTACCTGATTGCACTTATAAAGTCCTTTTTTAGTTGTTTTTGTGTTCTAAGCATCTGTTTAACTGTTGTAGGCTACACACTCAAGCGCGCTAGTCTTTTCTGAGCATTTAAAGTGTTTTTAGAGTAAGTTACTGTATTTCTGAAAAATAAAAACACAAAAAATATTCTTTTTCCTGCCTTTTCTAAGCTAGTCTAGTCCAGTTTTCAGGTTCTGCTGAATTCAGGGCTGTGGTACAAGTTCCTGTGTTGCCCATACCTTACTTGGATAGAAGGAAGTTTCTCTGTTCACCAGTGAGAGTGGGGAGCTTTGAGCAGCCTATCTGTCCCTGGAGGAGTGGTCTCAGCCCAGCAACTAGTAGTTTATTGGCCATTTGGGCTAATTTCTATGTCTTTCATCTCCCTGATTTAAAACCCGCATTTGCGAGGTTTTGCTCAGATTTGCGCACCGCTCCACAAAGTCTGCTCTTCAATTTTTCCCTTGGAACTAGTCAAACTCTCAACTTAAGCACTCAAACCTTTCCTTTGCAGTCCAACACTTGCTCAAATTTCTTAGTAAGTACTAATAAACGCTAGCACTACACCCTCGTATACTATATAGAAGACCAGGGCTCCCTATTCGTCCCTATCGGACAATCAGGAAAACAGTTCACTTTATCTGTTCAGGCATGTCCAAATGGCAGTTTCAGGTGTACTCTTCAGTCCAGCTGGTGAATCTGGGCATCTTGAGGCAATGTTACAATTGCCTCATGTACACAGACAACCCTCTCCTCCTTCCAACAAACACAAATGTATGTGAGAGAAGCAACTCTACAGCCAAACTGGAGGCCAAGCTCTCTTAACCCAAGACTGGAACAGCCAGTCATAAGGAGACGGGAAACACTTGCACCACACTACCAGTCTCACATAGACGAGTCATATCTGCACCAGCAAGCAACACACATAAATACACAAAAACATACTCAAAGGCTCTAAACAGAAATCTGCCAAAGCAGCAGAGACCTCCAAAGCAGACATCCAAGCAAACTCCACCCCCCAACAACAAACACATATCACATACTTTACAAAGTCAATGTGCCACGCAGTCACAGTCCTTAAGGCTAAATAACACACCCAATACACTAGTAATAGGTGATTATCATCAAGCACACTGACTTCCCACTCACTAGACTGAAAAAGGAGAAGGTTACTGTAAGCTGCCTGTCGGGTGCCAGGATCCGCCACATAACACAAGCACTCAGGTCACTCCAAAGCAGGTACAAATATCACTCTGTCATTGTCCATGTTGGTGTGAATGACCTGAGACGTACCTCCCCAGACTACATGAAAAGAGACATAGAGGAGCTCTTTGATCATGTAGCCCAGGCCGGTATGATCCTGACCCCGAGTAGCATCTTACCCTCACCAAAAATTATGCCACAGTATAAAGATTAAATTATCAAGTTTAACAATTGGCTAAGCTATTGGTGTCGTTCAAAGGGGATCTAGTGAATGTCAGCCTGGGATGACATGCTCGACAAGCCACGTTGCTTCGCCAGAGACGGCTTGCACCTGTCGCCCTTAGGCTTTCAAATACTGGCTAAAGCTCTTGCCACCCCCATAGTGCCTTTTTTAGGCAAGGCTCAAAAGACAAACCCACCTCCATAAACAACACAAGAAACCAAAAACTGAGGGTAATGCTACTCAATGCCAGAAGTCTAAACCTCAAAATGCACACACTCGAGGCACTCCTCAGTATGGAGAGAATCGATATCTGTGCAGTAACACAAACCTGGTTCAAGGCTCCAGAGAGCACCTCAGCACTACCAGGCTATAACTCATACCATACCTTTCAGCCCCAGAACTTGGACCGAAATACAAAAGGCGGGGGTGTATCCATTTTCATCAAGGATACCCACACCTCCAGGTTAGTGACACAGCACGAGGCCTCTGAGACCATCCATGTGCAACTAATAGTGGGCAAAGCTGCTTTTCAGATTGTAGCTTGCTACAGATCACCCACCTTGTCTCAGGACCTCTACTCAGCATTCCTGAGAACATTGGAAAATATGAAGGTCCTACCAAACACCATGATATTGGGTGATTTCAACTACCCAAACATTGATTGGGAAAACTAGTCAAGTACTAACTCCTTTGCCCAACACTTCCTAGAGGTTATAAACTCAAACGCCCTGGAACAACTGGTCACCACTCCCACAAGAGGTGACAACATATTGGACTTGATCATCACCAACATGGGGGTTCAATGTTCCACACCAGAGGTAAACCCGTCGCTGGTAAGATCAGACCATATACTAATCACACTGGACATCAGATCCCAACCCCACCCCCAGTTAAGCAAACCACTGTGAAAAACTTTTCAAAAGCAAACTTCACACTTCTCAAGACCGAGGTAGAAAGTTTCAAAGCCCCCTTGCTAAAGGATAATGCTGCCCAAACTGCAGAATACTTTACAAATGCATTCTATGAGCACCTACAGGAATGCATGGATTGAGCCATCCCAAGTAAAACCAAGACTCACTCCTCCAAAAAGAGGAAACCAGTCTGGTGGACCCTGGCCATAAATAAGCTATACAATAGAAGGCGGAAACTATTACATGATAGAACAAAATCCCAAAAAGGGAAGGCATCCCTGATCAGTAGTAGCAAGAAACTACGATCCCTCATAAAATCATCTAAGGCCAGCTTCGAAAGAAAAGTTACCAAAGACTTGAAAGATAATCACAAAGCCTTCTTTGGCTATGTCAAGAATCTAGGTGGCAACACTCAGATCTGCTTTGAGTTAGTACTAAATGGCAAAAAAAACACTGAACCAACTGACATTGCCAACATCCTGGCTGACAGGTTCAGTGCAAACATTACCCCCCCTACCCCCAAAAGGGCCCGTGTCCATCCCAGAAGAATGTAGAGCCCCAGACATCACAGACACACAAGTGAAAACAGCCCTTTCCAAAGCCAAAAACACAGCATCAATGGGACTGGATGGTATCCAAGGCTGCGTCTTACATGAGCTCCAAAATGAACTAAACCCTCACCTAAATTCACTGTTCAAACTCAGCCTTACCACAGGTTATGTACCCAAAGAATGGCGTACAGCAACAGTTATCCCGCTCCACAAAGGTGGTGCCACAACAGATCCTGAGAACTATCACCCTATAAGCCTGACTAGCCTGGTCTGCAAAGCTATGGAGCGCATCATCATGGAACTCATTAACAGAGACATTGGGAACCTCCAGACACTGGACCCTACCCAATTCGGCTTTGTTAAAGGCAGATATTGCCTCCTTAACCTAGTTGACTTCTTTGAAACAGTTACCAAGGCCATAGATGAGGGAAAGGTAGTCCACACAGCCTACCTGCACCGCGCAAAGGCCTTCGACACCATTCCCCACTCTGGCATTATAGACAAGCTTATCAGCTTGAACATTAACCCCTATGTCATGAAATGGTTTGCCAACTGGCTCATGGATAGAACTCACATGGTCAGAGTTGCGGGTGCCATGTCCGACTCTAAACTGGTTACAAGTGGCGTCCCACAGGGCTCAGTCCTGGGACCCCTCCTGTTCGATGTATACTTCTCTGAAGTACAGGCAAGCACGGGAGGACTATGGCTGACCAAGTTTGCAGATGATTGCAAACTGGGGGTCATAATTGACTCTCCAGCTGACACAGACATCCTCCAGAAGGGTCTCACAGAGATGAATACCTACTGTCAGAACCATGGCCTCAAGCTAAATGCCAAAAAGTGCATAGTCATCCCCTTTGGGAAAAACAAATTGCCCACAAACTACCACATAGGTGGTAATCCACTAAGTACGGAAGATGTAATTAGGGATCTGGGGACCCAAGTAGATAGCAACCTCTCCTTTGATAATCACATTGCCAAAGTGGTTAGACAATCCTTCTATGTAGCCCACCTAATCAAGAAAGGGTTCACATCTAGATCAAGAGAGGTCATTGTGCCCCTCTACTCATCACTCATCAGGCCCATAATAGAGTACAAATCCCCATTTGGGATGTACCTTACTCGACACCTGCAACAGCTGGAAAGACCACAGAAGTACCTTACCAAGAGGATCGTGGGCCTCAAACAGATGCCCTATGCAGCTCGACTAAAGAAATTCCAGCTCTACTCGGTTGCTTACCGCCTACTCAGAGGTGATCTATGCCTCACGTACAAGGCCATGTCTAACCCGGAATTAATGGACATGCTCCACCTCAAGAAAACCAAATCTCTTAGAGCCACATGTTCTAGGGATTTAAACCTCAGCACAAAAATAAATAGGACATGCTGGAGGGATAGATTCCTGTCCCAGAAACTTCCCTCACTCTGGAGTAGAATCCCAATCTATGTTAGGCAAAGCCCCTCACTGACTGTCTTCAAGAGAAATTTTGATGAGTAGATGGGAAATCGTAAATTTACTCCTGGGATCACTTCAATGGCCCTGCTGGACAGAAGCTCAGGAAATTAATCTAAAAGGGAGACGAAAGCCAACACATTCTGGCTAGGCTTATAAATGCCCTTGGGCAGATAGCCTAGTATCTACCTATGAACCTATTAACCTATACAAGTTGACTGATTTGCTGACCATTATTACTAGTAAATCTAGACTTACTGACAACTGGTATGGCTAGGAGAACTGTTGTTACATATATTGACTGGACTGGTTAGATAAATAATGTTAGACAAACAGCAAATGGAACACACCAGGAACTATACTGAGTGCTGGCGTTTGAGTTCTTTGTACTGGTATTAGGACATATTTTTCACAAATCACATATAGAAAGGAGAGTCAGGTAACTGGGAATGAAATAGTTTTTTTTTTGGGTAAATACCTACATGAGAAAATGTCCCATTTTAAAAAAATGGAAATGTGTAGAGCATCTGAGCCTAATTCTGGGCACACGTGTGTTCAGACAGAATAGTGTGCATTTGTCAAGATCAGGGTAGAGAATTTTTGCTGCAGATATTTTACAATATTTGCAAACACAAGGCATGATTTTTGCCAGGTCGAAAATTTAACAGTTCACAGATAGCAACATTTGATGCATCTCTGATGGTTGTTAATGCTAGGATCATTAATAAAGTTTTTTTTTAATTGTAAAATTTGCTAACTTCCCACAAGATTGATGACTGAAAACCAGTTCCGTGAGGGTATAAATGTTTTTACTGTAACAGACATTCTAACAAAAAATCAGGTGGGGGTGTTATGATAGGAATTAAAGATAGTTATGAGACGTGATTATTACATGTTCAGTGATAACATTAATACTATAGATTATGTAACTGTAACAATAAAGGCATCCCTGGAACATATAACAATTGTTGGAGTGTATAGACCACCAAAGTCAAGTGTTGATAACCTAGAGGAATTCATACATTTCCTGCATGAAACACAGGACGTAAGAAGAATAATAGTGGTTGAGTACTTTAATTTACCAGAAAAAGATTGGAATAATATTAATTCAAAAACATTAGTAAGGAAATTACTTAAAACGTATGTTCAGGATCAACAATATTCACGTTATCGAACTTTTACAAGTTCGAACGTCATATGGTCGAAACCATATGTTCGAACTTGTAAAACTTCGAACATTGCAATGAAGATCTCTGTAAGGGAAGCTTTCCCTTTTTTGCAATGTAGTGTGATCTCAGAGTTGGTATATTTAAGTAGTGGGGGGGTGGGGGATGCGGGGGGCTTGTCCCCCCCCCCCGATTACAACCTTCAGGTAAGTGTTTTGTGTTTTTTTTTTATTATGTTGTCAGACTTTTAAAGTTTGAACATATGGTGTCGACCATATGGTGTTCGAACTTTTAAAAGTTCGACAACTTGATATAGACCCTAAAAAACATACTACGGGGTGGAGCATACTAGATATTGTTTGTGTTTCTAAAGAAATTACTCTTACTTCATGTCAAGATTTGCCACCATTGATGTGCATTGATCATGGGGTTACAAAGGTTAATTTGTTGCTAGATAGTTCTGTTAAACTGAAATCTCAACCAATGTTGTTATTGTTTGTCTTTCGGCTTTTCCCGGTTAGGGGTTACCACAGCGGAACTCCGGTCTGCTAATGATTGGCAGTAGATTTTCATGAACGCCAAGGTGCTAGCTCGACGTCCAACCTTCAATGAAGGTATGCCCATTTTGTGAATGTCTTTCGAATGCCCACCCAACTGCGGGAAGGACATGCAGACTCCACACATAAGGCACTCCCCGCACTCCAGCTGAGAATCTAACGGGAGAACCTCTTGCTGTGAGGCAACAACGCTACTGCTGCACCACCGCGGATGAAATCTCAACCAATGTACAGAAGACTAATTACAAATTATATGGAAGCAAAACAGTCACTGTGTAAAACTAACTAAAGTGATGTGTTCACTGGAAAAGCTGCAGAATGAATGTGGAAAGTTTTGAAAGAGAAATTGTTTGAGTGGAAAAAAAATGTTTAATATCAGGATCTAGGCATATAATGTCAGGGGGATATATTTCCATAAGAGCAAGATTAAGGTGAGAGACAAAAAATATAAGAAATAGAAAAGAGGTTGAATTACAACTTTAAAAACTGAAATAAACAAGCTGGACAAACAAATTAAGATTAGTGTGAGAGAAGATCAAGAAAAATTTGAAGAAAATTAATAAAGATATTGAGCATAATAGGAAAACATTTTATAAATACAGAGGATATAAAGGTAGTAAAGACATACAAATTGATAAACTGTGTGTAGCTTATAAAATGTATTCTCAGACACAACAAATTATAGATATATTTAAAAATATTATACAGGACAGTTTGGCTTCACAAAGGAGGTGATAAGTTGTTCTAGTGACATCCAGGTAACCACAAATACTGGAATCAAATTAGATTATACTGAAAAAGAACTATGAAAACAGTATCCAAACAAAGTGTAGGGAAGAGACAGAATTAGTATTAATGACTTGCAAACACTTCAGCAAGAACTCATGATACTATTATATCTATTATTTACTAGGTTGTATAAATATGGGAACATCCCTCAAGATTGGAGACATGTACTTATTAAACTTTTCTTTAAGTGAAAGGGGAGTAGGACAAACCCAGAGTCATATAGACCCTTATGTCTACTTTCATGTTGTGGAAAAATAATGGAGAAAGTAATGTTGGATAAATTATTGTCAGAACTGAAAAACTTGGGACTTGAAAGCATATATCATCATGCATATGTTGAACATAGATCTATTCCCACCTGTAACATGATGTTCTATAACAATATAATAACAGCAAGGAATGAAAAATTGTGCTGTGATGTAATTTATATATATTTCACTTCAGCATTTCTCAGGGTCATACAAAAACGCTGAACAATAAATTAGAACAACTTGGTATTGATTTACTCAATAAGATGGATAGCTGCATGGCTTACAAATAGGACATGGCAAGTATCATACAGCAAATGGACAGGTGAAATTCTTTGTTACAGTTAAGGTGTTCCACGGGGATCTGTCTAGGCCCTTACTTGTTTAGACTGTATCTTTCAGACCTGTCTTTTTTATCTGAGGTGTTCTACAGTCAATATGCAGATGACCTGAAATTGTGTAAACTGATTACATATGTTAGAGACAGGGTAGGTCTACAAAAGAACTTAACTAAATTGACCATATGGGCACAATAAAATAATATGCTGATAAATACATAAAAAACTAAGCATATGAGATTTGGGAGACATAAATTGAAAGGTGAATATTTAATACAGCACACAGTGACTGAAACTGTAGATTTATTTAAGGACCTCGGTATATGGGTAGATCCAGCTTTGAGTTTTTCTAATCATAGCAACCAATTGGTTAATGATAGTTACAGAACCAGAGATTGTATAAAAAGATTTACAACGTCTAGGAAATCAGAAATGATGAAGTCATTGTTAAATACATCATACCCAAACTTGAGTGTGGAATAACAATATGGAAACCTTATAAGAAAACAAGCATGAGTAAACTGGAAAGAGTATAGCAGAAATATGCCAAGGGCATCCATGGATGTGAACATGTAAGTTATTATGAAAAAAATAGCTGGACTTGTACAGTGTTTCTTATTGATATTTAAGAGGAGACCTTATTTAGGTATATACAGCATTTAGCAATATATATCTCTGGGAATGTTTGGGGTTACCAAATGTAGTAGAGAATCATCAGACTCCCTATGCAGAAGACTCCAGGGCAACTCTCTGTCACCACTGCTCTTTTATCTTGCTCTTAATCCATTAAGTTGTCTACTTAACAGAATAGGTCATGGCAACAATTTGGCTCTCAGAAAACAACAAAGTGTAAAGACTTTTCTTCTTTTTTTTGTGGATGATTTAACACTGTACAGTTCATCAGATGGGAAAATGGAAGCACAACTGCAAGTAGTCAAAACTTTTTCAGATGATATAAGAATGTTTTTGGTCTTGATAAATGTGCAAAAACAACCTTTAAAGTAGGAAAGCTACAGCACCAAAACATCAGTCTGGGGCAGGAGTGTGATATAAAAGAACTTGATCAAGAGGGAGTGTATAAATATTTGGAAATTGATGAAGGATCAACAATAAAACATGAACAAATGTGAATAAAACTTAGTAAGGAATATTTTGGAAGACTAAAATTAATACTGAAAAGAACACTGACATCTAGGAACAAAGTCCAAGCTATAAACCAATTTGCTCTTCCTGTCCTAACTTACAGTTTTGAAGTGACTGACTGCCTCCAAAATGTGTTCGATAGATTAGACAGGAAAACAAGAAGGATGTCTCATGCTCACAAAATGACTTATAAAAATCAGTGCATACCAAGTTTATATATTCCCTGTTCTGAAGGAAGGGTGGGTCTCCTTGAAATTGATCACATGTATAACTCTGCATTATGGGACTGCACCCATATCTGATGATCTCACAAGACCCAAACGTAGTGAAAGTTTTTCAACATGAGAATAAATCTAAGCTTACTTCTCTGCTTAGTCTAGCAGAAGCATATCGGTGTCAAGCAGGAATGGAAATCAAACCAGAAGTAAAAATCAGGCAGTAACTGAAAGTGCCAAAAAACAAAAGGAAGAATATAAGGTGAAGGACCAGATGAGAATGCAAGAAATGTGGAAAATGCATAAATATAGTTGCAAGTATAGAAAACTTCTGGAAGAACCTTATGTTGATCAGGATCGAATGCAGGAATGGTTAAGGAGTGGCGAATTCAAACCAAGAGATGAAAGATTAATATTGGCGGCCCAAGATAATGGGCTACGTACATGTTGCTTTACAAAGTCCATTGAACATGTGGGGGAACAGACAAATGTAGATTTTGTAAAACAGAATTGGAAACAGTGACACACTTCATTGCTGGTTGTGACATATTAACGGCAGAAGGACTGTATACTGAAAGGCATAATAATGTG
Organism: Protopterus annectens; assembly: GCF_019279795.1. Lineage (NCBI taxonomy): Eukaryota > Metazoa > Chordata > Ceratodontiformes > Protopteridae > Protopterus > Protopterus annectens. Next base: position 1,946,625,451 of record NC_056741.1, read on the forward strand.
GCAAGACTGTTGCACTGGGGATTGTGCAAACATTATAGTACTGAAGTGGCTGTAAAACACTGGAAACATGAGCCACAAAGCATCATAGAAAATGATGAAGTCGACATCACATGGAATCACCCATTACCAACAGTTCAAAAGACAGATGCTAGAAAAACCAGATATAGTGGTTCATGAAAAGAAGGCAAAAGTAGCACTGATCATTGAAATTGCCACACCCATTGACTACAGGGTCTTGTGTACAGAGAGACACAAAGTCATAAAATATCAGGATTTGCAGGGAGAAATGAGAGCAATGTGGAAGAAAGATACCTAGACAGTTCCAGTAGTAGTAGGAGCAATGGGTCTTATGAAACATAATCTACAATTGTATTTAGATATGTTACTAATACATGTAACCCCATATAAATTGCAGAAGGAGTCATTACTGGGCACATTGTGGGTGCTGAGAAGAGCACTTCTGGCTGACATCAAAGACTGAAAAAATACTAATTTCATGAACTTTAATCGTACTTTGACTTAGGAATGGGGTCCTTTCCCGTCATGGTATTAGAAATCCAAAAGATTTGGAGAAATTAAAAAAGGCAAGTGAGAATGAGTTTTACCAGCATCAGAGACGAGAACAGATGTTGGTCCTTTACAGGATTGTTTCCTAGGGCGAAGATCATACTTTTGGGCACTCTTTCTTGGATGAGATACCCAGGAAAAGAAAGCAGAAAATTAAGCACTTTGTCTCACCTATGTCCTTTCAGCTAAAGCAGATGAAAAGGATTGTTGGGGTTTGCCAAAAGCTTATATAAAGCCTTTTGATCATTGCAGTCTGGGTCTTCCCTCTACATTGTAAAAAAAGGTTCCATTCTCTCCCAGTTTCTGATTCACAGTCCGAGGTATAGGAATTAGGTTTAGACTATAATTCTCTAGTTATTTCTCTAGAGAATGGGAATTCTGAGGAAATGAGGAAAGAGCTTCTTCAGGTTCCTCTTCTGAAGAGTAGTCTTTTTCCTGACACTATTAGCAGAATGGAATTATTTCAGTGGGAGCAAAAAGAAATACCAGAGTCCAAGTGAAGATTTTATGACTTAGTACAGGTAGATTTTCACCAATCTTCAGTTATTCCACTTCTTTTTTTTCAGCCTTAAAAGATGGCTTCCTTGCAGTGAGCAGTTTGCCTGACAGTCAGCCAATAGTCCACAGAAAATCTGATCAATATTATAAGCTTCTGCATCTCACAAATTTCTTTTTTCTAACCCTTGGGCAGACCCTGCAGTGATTTCTCTTTTCAAACTATCTTCGTCCAAACATCTTATGGCAGCTAGCCTCTATTCCATGTGACAAAGATGGGAGAGTTTTGGATAGATTTGAGAAGAAAGTATATACTTCTTCCAACTTGGTCTTCAAAATAATGAATTGTTAGGCTTACATGAATATGTTTCTGCTGCCTTCTTTTGCCAATATGACAAAGTTAATTGTTAGCTCACTTTCTTCATTTATTAAGACAAAGCTAAATTCTTCACTTTCTTTTGTGTCTCAGATAAATTAGCATTCTCTAAAATGTTCTTCAAACACACTTAATGCTGTTTTTCAAGCAGCTGCCACTGGGACAATGATGACATTTGCCTAGGCCTAGTCTGATTAACTTATGCCATTATTATTTAAGATGTCAGGCTCTTCATACTCCTCATACTCCCTTATAGCATTTGAATATGTAGAGTTGCCTATGAAATCCAGGATGTCTGAGGTCCCCAATTTCACATTTTTTATTTATTTTTATCCCAGTAGGTTAGGTTAGTGTTAGTGTTTTTTTTTTAAGAGTCATAGTCTCTTTGCAGACAAAACTGGTGGTCAGTATTCTGTGTAATTCCAGCACCATGCTCCTTTTCTTCTTATACCTTAATACCCAACATTTACTTTGTGACTTTGTATAAAAAATCATCTGTCTACCACATATCCTTATAATCCTTTTTTTTCCATAATTCACATCTAATACATTCTATTTCAGAGACTGTCAGTTGTCTTCACCACTCATTTCCAAGCAATTTGTACGCATCTTCATGTCTCACTCATTGCTGTCCTTTACCCACATTACTGTAATACCAGCAATGTTACTGTTTCCCTGTATTGTTGTTTTAACTCGCATACCTCTCCACCTTTTAGAGTAAGAAATCTGGGCAAAATCCACAAATAATGGAGGGATAAAGGCCCAAACATAGGGGTACTTTTTAAATATTGTTCTTTCAAACTTAAAAAGTTGATAGACTTACAGGTTTTGCATTAGCATGAATTTTTTGAAGGATATGAAGTCTGAAACTGAAATGTCTGCCATTATTTTCTGACTCTAATCCTCAATGATTTGCCAGTGATTTACCAGAAAGCTACTATTTAATGAGAAACAGGCCAAAAATATGAGGCAAAAATCTGGACATTCTGCAAAAATCTGGACAGTTGAGAGGTATGCTTACAATTCATCTTGGATTATTTGTACATAAACACAGGAAAAATATTCAATCAGGGAAATAGTTAAAAATAAAAAAATGAAAATTTAAAAATATTTCCCCTAAACTTAAAAAGAAGGAAAAGCAACAATTTTAGAGTACTTTCAGTAAATGTGAGCAGTATTATTAACACTGTAAGAAGAACAGGGATAGTGGAATGGTGTGCTAAATCTGATATGGATGTTAATCTAGTAGAAGATGTAGGATTCCTGGCAAGTGAAGAAAGAAGGCAAACAGAAAAATTCTGGAGTAGAAATATAATATGCAATTTAGGAATTTAACATCGTTTTGGAGTGGCTGTGTTGTGTAACAAAACAGTGAAAATACTAGATGTAATGTTGGTAAAGACAGGAAGGCTAACTGTTGTGGATGTGAGGTGGATAGAACATGATTATAGAATTATAACATTCTATTTATATATATATATATATATATATATATATATATATATATATATATATAAACTAGCAAGAAAAGAGAGACTCTGTTTCATGAAATATTACACTGTTTAGTGGTTAACATGAAAATTATAACTGCAGAGGACTTTAATTGTGATTTAAGAGGAAAATATAAAAAGAGAGGAAGAGACGTAAAAAATACAGGAAGTGATATAATGCGGTAAATTAACCATGTGGAACTGAAGTCAATGAAGTTATAGAAGGCACTTAGATTTGAAATAGATTATTTTGTATTATCAGAAGGTTTACAGGTAGCAGATGGTGATACAGTTGCAACGCTTTTTTCAGACCATTTAGCAATATGGATGGAGGTGATGGAAGAAAAGGAGTATATTAAAACAGGAAAAGGAAGAAAAATAAATGAGAGATCATGGGTTGAAATTGGTGAGTGGGAATTATTGCAACTTCAGAAGGACCATGTAAACATGAAAGACTTCTATAAAAACTAGTCTGAATGGTGGAGTGAATTTAAAAAGAAGTATAAAACATTTTTTCAATGGCAGAAAGATGTAAGAAAGGAATAGAACTATTGAGAAAATGTATAGAAATATATTACAGAATTTAGAGAATACAAGAGAATATTTTAATATGGAAAAAAAAAATGAGAAAAAAATAATGGCATTACTGTTTAGACAGAAATAATATTTAGAAGGGAGAAGGGAGGTTGTATCTGGATATTTGGACGAGATAGTAAACGAGGAAATTGGTATAGTTAGGGAATTTTAAAATGCAAAAAAAGAGGTAAAAAGAACACAAGAGCAAATTGAGAGTATTGCAGTACAGCATGTGGACTATATGTACAAGAGAGAATGGAAAGTAAAATAAAAATTTCCAGAACGAGTTAAGGAAGAGTTTGAAAAAGAAATTATAATTAGTTAATTGGATGGAGTAGTTAGGAATGTAAATGTTGATACAGTATCAGGCCCGATGGTATAGGGTGTGGAATCTACAAGAAATGAGTGGATTGGCAAAGAAAGTATTTTGTAACTTTACTGAATGAATGGTTGAAGGAAGGGTTTGTTTATGAAGAGTTATGTAGTGGAATATTACAATTTATATGAAAGAAAGATGAGAAGAATGAAATAAAAAACTGGAGACCCATCACAATAAATAACACATATTGTAAAAAAGTTATGAGAATAATATAGAGGAAAGTGGAAGTAAGGATGAGGGACATTACAGAAGCAAGTACATATGGTAAAAATGGGAAGGGCTTTTAAGAACTGTTATTGATTGTAAGAGAAATAGTGGATGATATTATAAGACGAATTGAGGATATGAAACTTACGATAGGTGATATTAGCAAGGCATTTGATACAGTAGTTCATGATGGTTTGTGAGATGTTATGCAAAAGTATGGAATAGGTAGAAGAATTAAGAGTGTGTGTATGTCAGCATATAAATATAATAGAGTAAAAGTTTAGTGAATGTGTTGCTGAGTAAAGAAATATGAAGGAAGTGTGGTATAATACACGGATGCCCCATGAGTAGGATATTGTTTGCACTGATAATGAATGCAGTAGTGAGTGGATTAACTTATAAACTGAAAGACGTAAAATATGTGATGCAGAAGGAGGTGGTGTTTCCAGTAGTTCTGACATATGAAGATGATATAGTTGTAGTTGCTAAGAACAAAATATGAATGAGGGAAGTGTAGGGTTGTCTGAATTGATGTTTAAAAGAAATGGGAATGACCTTGAATAAAGATAAAAGTAAGTGTTTGGGTGATGCGGTGAAAATTGGGGGTTTGTATTTTTCAGTGAATTAAGTGTCTTTGCTAGAGATGAAATCTGGGAAAAAGTATGTAGTTATGATGCAATGAGATGGTTTGATAAAATAAATGAAAGAAATATGCCTTCTGTGGAAGACATATAGATTAGTGTTTAAGAAAAAGTCTATCTGGTGAATTGCATGCACTGTCCTCCTATGTCAATATAGTTGTCACAACTGAGATTTATCTAGAATTCCTTCTCACCCACCTTGTACCTCATCATTCCAATCCTTCAAGTCTTACAAAAGCATGTCCAAAGTAGATCTGGATCACATGATGAGGGCCTTCCTTAAGACACAGTTTGAGATGGGAGTCCTCCAATCTCTTTCAGTTCTGAGGGTGGATAGGGATGGCCCACTATTGCATATACCAGTTCCTTCCCTGGCATGGGTCTCAACACCAATGGCTTCAATGCCAGTCCTCTAACTGAGGTCTATTCCTTCTGTGCCAATCACAGTACCCAGTTTGACATTTGAGAGATCCAGTCTGACACATTTTACTCTGGGGCTGTCAGTGCCAGGGCCTTCTCAGAGCAGTCAAGTCAATGCTATGTCTTTGGCACCTTCATCAGAGCTGTCTTATATGGCTCCCTTGTTGGTGTCAGAAACCTTGGTATTTGGCTGTTCAGCTCCAGTCCTCTGTCTAAAACCATCCACACTCTCCATTTAGAGGATTCCATCTTTGGTACCACCATTTTCTCCTCTGGAAGGACAGAGCCAGTTACAGAAGCAGTCTCCTTGGATCCAAAGAAGGTTGGTATGGCTTTTCATGTTAATGGGAGGATTGTATCTTCCACATTGAAAGTAGACAAACAGAATTTCATGGAGTCAATTTCTTCCCATAACTTCCACTCTTTCACATATCAGTCCCAGCATGCATCCATGGGTCAGAGCCAAGGGTCAGGCCTTAAAGTTACTGCTTTGAAGAAGTTCAACATGCCCTTCCAGATGTTCTAAGAAACAGGATGTGTAAAAGGTGGAGCAATGACTCCCTGTCACAGCTGGTCTCTTCTGATACCAATCCAAACCAAATGCTATGCACGTGGGGGATGCTCGGCCTAACCAAACCATGAAGAAACAAAAATGGCCAGCAAAGTTTAGCAGTCGAATATGCAACCCAAAACAAGATAGTGAATAATCAGACTTTAATTATTTAAAATAAAAAACAGACTGGTTTCGGCAAAATGATGCCTTCTTCAGTGTTGAGCAAACAATCATGATAATCACAATAAAATATGCAAATTTATACAGAGTGCTAACCAATAAGCACTTGAATGCGCTGTTGAAACTCATGAATAATACATGATGTATTATGAACTGGCTAACACTATACCAGAGACCATGGCTAATATTTGTGTTACACCTCAAACAGATAGTTCCAAAGACATCACAAAAACAATATCATAATAGACTATAGAACCATAAAGGCTATAGTTATACATAATAAAATATGTACATCCATAGTCATGATTATATTAAATATAAAAATATATATAAATGAAAGAAAGAAACTGTAAGGGGCCCATTTCAAAAATGGACACAGTGAATAACTCTAGCTAATCCATGGAATATATATATTATTATTTTATTATATATACAAGAAATGATGTATATATATATAAAAAATGCATTAAATAATTAAGAAGATATTATACCTGACATAGTTGATGAATAAAGTGGGAGTCTATGCACCCTTCTCCATTGACGGAGTGTTAAAGATGATCATTGAGACCAGGTGGAAAAAGTGCACCCAAAGTGATTATCCAGTACTTTTCTTTGTGGTTGAGGATACCATGCCACCCTTGTGGGTTGCTGCGATCACCCACTATTCGGTCAATAATCATAAACATGAACTGTGCTTGTTGATGTTTTGAAACATGTCAATATAGGGCATTAGTCTCCCTTTTGTTTTTAATGTCACTTCGATGTTCATTTTCGTGACCTGAGTGGCCTAGAAGTCTGACCAACATAGAATGCCCCACAGTGACATGATGCCAGGTAAACAACCCAATCACTGCTACAGTTCCCAAAAATTTTGCAGTCAAAGACCTTACTGATGTTGCGACTCAAAGTTCTGAGACTTGGTAATCTGTTTACAAGACCTACAGTGGCCACATGGATGTGTACCCAATAGTTCATGTCCCATTATTGTAAGCTGTTTATGAATTGCTCCACCACTACCAATATGTTTATAATGAGGTAGATGGGACCCCAATGTTTTGCCTTTGAAAATTGACATTCCTCTCCCAGAAAAGATCTGAGTTGTTCATTGGCTAATAGGATATTCCAATGTCTGTTTATGATATCCCTAATCACATAATAGTTCCTACCATATGTTGTAATAAATCTGATAGTGGGTGATCTGGAATCACCAGAAGAAGTCTTATAGTCTAGCAATCTGTTCCTATTCATCTGAGAGGATCGTGTCCATGCTGTGTTGATATCTGCAAAGTTATACCCCCTACTGGCAAATCTGCGACATAAGTCAAGACTAGCAATGTCATAATCTGATTTGGTAGAGCTAAGGCGTTTCATGCGCATAAATTGTGAAACCGGGATGTTTCTGATGGTATGACGTGGGTGAATGCTCGATGCATGTAATAGAGTATTGTATTGGGGGTATTTGCGAAACATTCTGGTAGCCACGGTATGATCATGATTTCTTGAAATAGTTACATCCAAAAAATTAATAGTCTGCATATCAAAGGTAATAGAAAATTAAATTCCCCAGATGTTGCCATTGAGATATTCTACAAATTCATGCAAATATCCCACATCTGCACGCCATACCATCCAACAGTCATCCAGGTACCTACGCCAGATGTCCATTTCTACCAGGTATATATTGTGAGATTCATCATAAATGATGCACTCTTCAAAAAATGCCATAAACAGGTCAGCATAAATGGGAGCAAAAGATGCTCCCATAGCTGTACCCTGTAGTTGCCAGTAGCATTGTCCTTGAAAATAAAAAACATTTTTGTTGAGTACATGTTCCAACATGCAAATCAGTAACGTATTGAACCCTGGTGAGTATAAACCAGCCCTATCCAACCAATATTTAAGGGCTTGCAAGCCAGCCCAATGTGGTATACTTGTATACAAGGCCTTGACATCCAGTGAGCACATTAGCCACCCAGGCTCTAGTTGTGTGTCCTCAATGATTTTCAGGAACTGTGTAGTGTCCTGTAGCCTTGCCCTGACCAAACCCAAAAGAGGTTTGAGATATTGTGTCAGGAAGGCTGACAAGGGTTCAGTCAAAGAACCAATGCCTGAAACAATTGGTCTTCCTGGAGATTTGGTTAGTGATTTGTGAATCTTGGGTAGTAGATACATAATCTGCTGACGGCGTCCTTAACCGAAAATTGTACAACACATTTTTTGCTGATGATGCCCTCCTCACATGCTAGATTCAGAAAAGAGTCAATTTCGTGCTTAAAATTCGGGGTTGGGTCTATGGCCATGTTCATGTTACATGCTGTATCTGATAGCTGGAATAAACCCTCTTGAAGGTAATCACTCATGTTTTGTACAACCACGGCCCCACCCTTATCTGCTGGTAATACAACTATGTCTTTGTTGTTATGTAGCTGTTGGAGGGCAATGCTCTCCTGCTGTGAAAGATTATGTCTCAACATAGTATATCCATAATTTTGAAAATGTAGGTCCCTGAAAACTGACTGCATAAAAATCGACACATGCTTGTTCATAGGAGGTTGGAATTCAGATTTACCAAATCTAAATTCATTAGATCTTTGAGATGTGTCATCTGCAAAAAACAACTTAAGGTTAAGACTACGACAAAAATCAATGACATCTGTAACTATGTGGTATTCATTAGAAAAAAAGCCAGGTATAAAACTAAGCCCTTTATTCAAAAGAATTTGTTGATCACCAGACAAACTTACATTAGATAAATTTAAAACATTTTGGTTGAGTTGTTCATCTTGACTTATGTTAGAAAGTTCTGGATCAAACCCTCCAGGGAATGCTCTAATGGATCTTTTCTTATGTTTCCTTCCTCCTCTGTGTTTGGAACCATTTCTAAAGGGATATTTTTATTTGTTTTCTTTTTGTGTGGTGATCCCCTATCCCCTGAGCTGTCATAATCTGTAAGAGAGGAATCCTCTCCTGAAGTGCTGTTGTTGAACCCATCTCTATTTTTCAGAATAGATCTTGGTCTTTTCTTGGGGCGACCAGAGGCAGGCCCCTGACCAACCTCTGCAAATCTGACAGAACGATTAAGCTCAAAGGGACATTCCCTTTGATAGTCAGAATAATCTCTGTGAAATTTTTTAATCTTTCTTTCTTTGATAATTTTTTTGTGGTTTGTCAATTCTTTGGATAACTTCTTGATGTTATCCTGAAATTTTGGTAGGGACTCAATTTTTTTTACAATCACAACACAATGTTTTAACCTCCTGAATGTTCACATCTACCATTCTCTCATAGTATTGTAAGAGGACATTCACAAATAACATAGACCCAATTTGTAAAGCCTCCTTCCAATAACAATTCAACTTGTCATCTGGTCTACCTACCAGTGGTTGGAGCCGTATTCTCAAGCCCCTTGGAGCAATATTCTTGTTAGAATATGCTCTGAACAATTTCAAATGCCATATGTTGGATCTCAAAGTTTTGAGTCCTTTGGTAAGAGAATGGAAGGACATATCACAGTCAGATGAAATCTGTTGATCCCTGTTACTTGAATTACTGCCTGGTGAGGTATTGATCCCAAACACTCCAATATCCTCCCGATCGGCACATAATCCAGATAATATATTCTCAAGGTCCATGCTGTGAGTGTCCAATGAAAACTATCAAATGTATAATAACAAGAGAGAATGGCAGTTGTTGGCAAACCCAGAAAAAACTTCAATGATTGCTCCAATTTAAGTAGAGGTTGGTAAGAAGCTCCCCAGCCGCCTCAACAAAGTACCAAAACTAATTCACCGTCCTGAAAAATCAGGAAGGTTAATGTGGGAAAAAGGTTCAACAACGTAATAATATTCTTAAAATGATAGGTTGTAATAACCTGACTAGAGGAATGCTACCAAATGGATATCCAACACATATAACTGGATTAGAAGAATGCAAGTAGATATAACCAATAAATCACAAGGCCAGAGGTCAATAATATAAATACCAAAAAAGACCTTGGTGGTAGTAGCCTAAATTATTCTAGGTGATTGACCTGATTCTCTTAATTAGTATGATCTTAATAAACTAACCAGAAAGTAGGCAACTACCAGCGAAAATGCACAAATAAAATTTCAAAAGTAGTGAACATCTGGAAAACGGATTAGGAATACTTATTAGTCCAGAGTTGGTAACGCTTCCAAACACAAACTGGAAACCGAAAATCCAAGTTGAAACACATGTGTTTCAACTTGGATTTTCGGTTTCCAGTTTGTGTTTGGAAGTGTTACCAACTCTGGACTAATAAGTATTCCTAATCCGTTTTCCAGACGTTCACTACTTTTGAAACTTTATTTATGATCTTAATAAAGTCTTACTAATACCTTGGGATACAGTGAAATCAGATGCACCTGGAGAAAAGATGTTCCAACAACCAATTAAGTTTGATATATTATGTTTGATAACATCCACATACACAACCAAGATGTAATCACTCTTGCAAGTGGCTGTCCAGCATTGGTAAATGTATCATAAAGGCCATGCAATTAAACAAAAATACCAATAGGTGAATCATTAAGTGGGGAAGAGCTAATATCCCAACAGCCTGAGGAAGCGTACATTGTGGTACGTGAAAGCGCTCATCTGTTCTTTGTCTTTGGAATAAAAGGTTTTACAATTTTCGAATCTTTTTGACGTATTTTCTCAATTGGACTATTTTGGGATTTATGCGGGTTTGATTAAGCCCTGACCATCTTTGTGTTGAGTCCACCAGTGTCTGTTTACTCATCCCAACAGCTTAGCAATATTGCAATGCAGAATTTGCAATATAAAAAGTACCCCTGCTTGCATGAGTACCTATGGGGCCAAAACAATTCACTATGTGTATTTGCCTGAATCCAAGGCCAGGTCATATGGTTCCCCTCTATACACGATGCATCCAATAGTTCTGTCACCTTCTGTTCCACAAAATACAGATTTTGCAAAAACAATATTTTCCAAAAACAATATTATCTAGGTATAACACTTGCCTGAATAGTAAATCTTGAAATCCAAATACGGACCTATCGAACTTGCCCTCTAATACAATGTAATGACAAAACAAATCACTTGTAAAACATCTGATCCAGAATATTCCTAAAATAGGCTCATATATAATATCAACTAACAATCTGTTAATAATCTCGATCAAACTGTATCTACAAGAATAAAATGTAAATATAAAACAAGAGTATTGAAATATTATATATTCATTGATAATGTCCCAAATTCTTGAACATTTGAATTGTGTCTGCCTTCAGAATAAAGTCGAGTTGTCGAAATGAAGTTTGGAGTGAGAATCCAATGATGGTACTGGGCAATTCAAACAAAGTCCAAAAAAATGAACACACCTGTGTATAAACCTACAAATGTCCCCCTAACACACTATCATAACAAGCATCATATGCCAAATATGTGAATAATGTTTAAATACAAGTTGATGTCATGAACTTGAGCCAAATATCAAAAAATAAGGCTCCTATGTAAAAACATACACTTATCCCCTTGACAACATATCCAGTAAGCAAAGTAATGCCAAACTGTCATACACTGTGTAGGAAAACCATATATGTTTAACACAAGGTGTATATACAAAATACTGAAGATATTATTGTAAAACTTAGTCCCAAAAAGAAAAATACTGTTCCACGCTGTAAGATCATACTAACTAAGAGAATCAGGTCAATCACCTAGAATAATTTAGGCTACTACCACCAAGGTCTTTTTTGGTCTTTATATTATTGACCTCTGGCCTTGTGATTTATTGGTTATATCTACTTGCATTCTTCTCATCCAGTTATATGTGTTGGATATCCATTTGGTAGCATTCCTCTAGTCAGGTTATTACAACCTATCATTTTAAGAATATTATTACATTGTTGAACCTTTTTCCCACATTAACCTTCCTGATTTTTCAGGACGGTGAATTAGTTTTGGTACTTTGTTGAGGCGGCTGGGGAGCCTCTTACCAACCTCTACTTAAATTGGAGCAATCATTGAAGTTTTTTCTGGGTTTGCCAACAACTGCCATTCTCTCTTGTTATTATACATTTGATAGTTTTCATTGGACACTCACAGCATGGTCCTTGAGAGTATATTATCTGGATTATGTGCCGATCGGGAGGATATTGGAGTGTTTGTGATCAATACCTCACCAGGCAGTAATTCAAGTAACAGGGATCAACAGATTTCATCTGACTGTGATATGTCCTTCCATTCTCTTACCAAAGGACTCAAAACTTTGAGATCCAACATATGGCATTTGAAATTGTTCAGAGCATATTCTAACAAGAATATTGCTCCAAGGGGCTTGAGAATACGGCTCCAACCACTGGTAGGTAGACCGGATGACAAGCTGAATTGTGATTGGAAGGAGGCTTTACAAATTGGGTCTATGTTATTTGTGAATGTCCTCTTACAATACTATGAGAGAATGGTAGATGTGAACATTCAGGAGGTTAAAACATTGTGTTGTGATTGTAAAAAATTTGAGTCCCTACCAAAATTTCAGGATAACATCAAGAAGTTATCCAAAGAATTGACAAACCACAAAAAAATTATCAAAGAAAGAAAGATTAAAAAATTTCACAGAGATTATTCTGATTATCAAAGGGGAAGTCCCTTTGAGCTTAATCGTTCTGTCAGATTTGCAATGGTTGGTCAGGGGCCTGCCTCTGGTTGCCCCAAGAAAAGACCAAGATCTATTCTGAAAAATAGGGATGGGTTCAACAACAGCACTTCAGGAGAGGATTCCTCTCTTACAGATTATGACAGCTCAGGGGATAGGGGATCACCACACAAAAATAAAAATAAAAATATCCCTTTAGAAATGGTTCCAAACACAGAGGAGGAAGGAAACATAAGAAAAGATTCATTAGAGCATTCCCTGGAGGGTTTGATCCAGAACTTTCTAACATAAGTCAAGATGAACAACTCAACCAAAATGTTTTAAATTTATCTAATTTAAGTTTGTCTGGTGATCAACAAATTCTTTTGAATAAAGGGCTTAGTTTTATACCTGGCGTTTTTTCTAATGAATACCACATAGTTACCGATGTCATTGATTTTTGTCGTAGTCTTAACCTTAAGTTGTTTTTTGCAGATGACACATCTCAAAGATCTAATGAGTTTAGATTTGGTAAATCTGAATTCCAGCCACCTATGAACAAGCATGTGTCGATTTTTATGCAGTCAGTTTTCAGGGACCTACATTTTCAAAATTATGGATATACTATGTTGAGACATAATCTTTCACAGCAGGAGAGCATTGCCCTCCAACAGCTATGTAACAACAAAGACATAGTTGTATTACCAGCAGATAAGGGTGGGGCCGTGGTTGTACAAAACATGAGTGATTACCTTCAAGAGGGTTTATCCCAGCTATCAGATACAGCATGTTACATGAACATGGCCGTAGACCCAACCCTGAATTTTAAGCACAAAATTGACTCTTTTCTGAATCTAGCACGTGAGGAGGGCATCATCAGCAAAAAATGTGTTATACAACTTTCGGTTAAGGACCCCCGTAAGCAGATTATGTATCTGCTACCCAAGATTCACAAATCACTAACCAAATCTCCAGGAAGACCAATTGTTTCAGGCATTGGTTCTTTGACTGAACCCTTGCCAGCCTTCCTGACACAATATCTCAAACCTCTTTTGGGTTTGGTCAGGGCAAGGCTACAGGACACTACACAGTTCCTGAAAATCATTGAGGACACACAACTAGAGCCTGGGTGGCTAATGTGCTCACTGGATGTCAAGGCCTTGAATACAAGTATACCACATTGGGCTGGCTTGCAAGCCCTTAAATATTGGTTGGATAGGGCTGGTTTATACTCACCAGGGTTCAATACATTATTGATTTGCATGTCAGAACATGTACTCAACAAAAATGTTTTTTATTTTCAAGGACAATGCTATTGGCAACTACAGGGTACAGCTATGGGATCATCTTTTGCTCCCATTTATGCTGACCTGTTTATGGCATTTTTTGAAGAGTGCATGATTTATGATGCATCTCATAATATATACCTGGTAGAAATGGACATCTGGTGTAGGTACCTGGATGACTGTTAGATGGTATGGCGTGCGGATATGGGATATTTGCATGAATTTGTAGAATATCTCAATGGAAACATCTGGGGAATTTAATTTTCTATTACCTTTGATATGCAGACTATTAATTTTTTGGATGTAACTATTTCAAGAAATCATGATCATACCGTGGCTACCAGAGTGTTTCGCAAATACCCCCAATACAATACTCTATTACATGCATCAAGCATGCACCCACGTCATACCTTCAGAAACATCCCGGTTTCACAATTTATGCGCATGAAACGCCTTAGCTCTACCAAATCAGATTATGACATTGCTAGTCTTGACTTATGTCGCAGATTTGCCAGTAGGGGGTATAACTTTGCAGATATCAACACAGCATGGACACGATCCTCTCAGATGAATAGGAACAGATTGCTAGACTATAAGACTTCTTCTGGTGATTCCAGATCACCCACTATCAGATTTAATACAACATATGGTAGGAACTATTATGTGATTAGGGATATCATAAACAGACATTGGAATATCCTATTAGCCAATGAACAACTCAGATCTTTTCTGGGAGAGGAATGTCAATTTTCATATAGAAAAGGCAAAACATTGGGGTCTCATCTATCTCATTATAAGCATATTGGTAGTGGTGGAGCAATTCATAAACAGCTTACAATAATGGGACATGAACTATTGGGTACACATCCATGTGGCCACTGTGGGTCTTGTAAACAGATTACAAAGTCTCAGAACCTTTCGAGTCGCAACACCAGTAAGGTCTTTGACTGCAAACTTTTTGGGAACTGTAGCAGTGATTGGGTTGTTTACCTGGCATCATGTCACTGTGGGGCATTCTATGTTGGTCAGACTTCTAGGCCACTCAGGTCACGAATAAATGAACATCGAAGTGACATTAAAAACAAAAGGGAGACTAATGCCCTATATCGACATGTTTCAAAACATCAACAAGGACAGTTCATGTTTATGATTATTGACCGAATAGTGGGTGATCGCAGCAACCCACAAGGGTGGCATGGTATCCTCAACCACAAAGAAAAGTACTGGATAATCACTTTGGGCGCACTTTTTCCACCTGGTCTCAGTGATCATCTTTAACACTCAGTCAATGGAGAAGGGTGCATAGAATCTCACTTTATTCATCAACTATGTCAGGTATAATATCTTCTTAATTATTTAATGCATTTTTTATATATATATACATCATTTCTTGTATATATAATAAAATAATAATATATATATATTCCATGGATTAGCTAGAGTTATTCACTGTGTCCGTTTTTTAAATGGGCCCCTTACAGTTTCTTTCTTTCATTTATATATATTTTTATATTTAATATAATCATGACTATGGATGTACATATTTTATTATGTATACTATAACCTTTATGGTTCCATAGTCTATTATGATTTTGTTTTTGTGATGTCTTTGGAACTATCTGTTTGAGGTGTAACACAAATATTAGCCATGGTCTCTGGTATAGTGTTAGCCAGTTCATAATACATCATGTATTATTCATGAGTTTCAACAGCACATTCAAGTGCTTATTGGTTAGCACTCTGTATAAATTTGCATATTTTATTGTGATTATCATGATTGTTTGCTCAACACTGAAGAAGGCATCATTTTGCCGAAACCGGTCTTTTTTTTATTTTAAATAATTAAAGTCTGATTATTCACTATCTTGTTTTGGGTTGCATATTCGACTGCTAAACTTTGCTGGCCATTTTTGTTTCTTCATTTTTGTCTCTTCTGATACCAACTCAGAGGATTGAGAAGGTTCTCTAGAGCCTGAGATCCTAGACCTCAGATGAAAGAAAGGCTCCAGGCTCACACAGCACCCCCCCTTTAGAACAAGGTGGTTCTCCCTGAGGCCTATGGCTCAGTACCCTCTACTTCTTGGGTGGTCCCTCCAGCAAAGAAACTAATTGATATAGCCATTAGGAGAGTTCGACAGGAGCCTGACACCTGTGAATCAATGCCTTGGAAGCCAGATGAGATTCTTAGGCCTCCTTGCTGTGGTCGTTTTGCTTCCTAATCCAACACCAAATGCAGCAAGTTTTCCACCATCACCCCTCAACAGAGAAAGTACCTGAGAGATGCAGTAGTCGAGCAATGACCTTCTGGGCTACTGTATATTTATCCTTCTTTGCCCCCAATTCCCAGATTCTTACAGAAAGCTATCAGATGCAAGGCATCTGTGATCCTCATTTCCCCCTTTTGGCGTAGGCAGATTTGGTTTTACCTCCTCAGGGTTCATATCAGGGTACCCCCCCCCCTGGATTTTGGATCTCAGATAAGAAATTCTTTCCCACCTACCTCGACCTTCATAACCTCAAACTAAGAGCTTGTTTTTCCAATTCCAGTGATGGCCAACAATCCGGTCCTTTTCACTGATGTAGTTTGGATTCTGACTGCTTCACTAAAAAATTCCACACACAAATTTTATCATGGGAAGTGGAAACACTTTGTTATCTGGGTATCGCCCAAGACATTGACTCCTTTTCTGCTCCTATCCACAGATATTTTGAATTTCTTAGCTACCATGATTGATGCTGGATCCAGTTTCTTTACTATAAAATAGGTTAATAGGTAAATACTAGGCTAGTTGCTGTTGTGGGCCATTTTAAGCTTAGCCAGTTTCCTTTTAGAATGTGAGAACCAAACCTTGTACCTTGTGTCTGTGAAATAAACACTGTAACCCAAATTTTTTTTTTATTTTTGGGATACTATTTTAAAGAAGTAGTATTGGTTTCACTATTTAAATCATGTGTTAGGACCATTTTTTTTAGCTCTCATGAAGTTCTTATTAAAAGGAACGAAAGTGCTTAGCTGAAGTATTATAATGTTAAAGTGTGTTTTATCTGCTTCTTTCATTGCACTGAAGTCTGAGTGACTGCTGGGGTCGTTGTGGTGCAGTTTCTTGCTGGTGCTTTATTTTTCCTTTAGTTTTCTGTGAAGTACCATTTGCCATTTGTTCCTTTAAATAATGAGTAATCTTGCTTGTCTGCTGACAGTTGTAGTTTCACCTAATGATGCTAGGGATGCATCCCATCCTTGTGAGGTTGTCCTTTCTTTTAGTTATCCTTGAAAATCTGATCAGTTCATTGTTGTTTTATCTTATATATATATATATATATATATATATATATATATATATATATATATAAATACTTGCAGTATAAGATTAGTTTAATTTTGTTGCAGTGCCAATGCCTTGAAACGTGATCTGGGAGAGAATAAATTTTTGAATTGATTTGTCAGGTTAAAAAACTACAGGATGAACTGGCAGCAGAATACCTTCGATATCGAAATGAATACGATGCTCGCAAGGTCTTGGTCTCAGACATCAATGAGTTAAGATACCAGCATGAGGAGATGAAACAGTTTAGATTACCAGGTACTAGCGGCATGCCTTAATTCTCCCACAATTAGAAATGTGTATTGAAAGTTTGCTCACAGTGTACTGAATGAATTGCAGCACATAGAAGTGTCTTCCAGCATCAAAGATTCCACTTCCAGAATGATTTTTGTTTCTCAACATATAAAGTAGCATTAGGCAGTGTCACAGTTAATCACTCAACCTTTGACATTTGGCTTTATGAGCAGTTTAAGCCAAAGTAAAGTACTGGTTATTATATATTTCACGCTGCATAATTATTTGCACTGTAAGTAAATCTTTTAGAAAATGTCTTCAGTTTTATTTTACTTTGATTATGTATTTATTTAATTTAATTTTATTTAATGTTTGTTTACTGGGACAGTTCATCTGGGTGAGTAACCCATTTTCAGCGGAGGCCCAGGGGGAAAAGCCCCACTAGTTACAGAGAAAACATAATCTAAGAAACTACAATCATACAATGAGACAACAAAAATAACCCCACAGAGAATACATAATACAAGAATCTGCAAACTTAAGTTGAGATCTTCAAAAAAAGTATCATAAATTACAAAGAATACATATGTAATCTAAGAAAAATACAAAACATATGATGAGATGACCAACTTTAGCTCCTTTAGTTAATAATAATCATAAATGAGTTATAAAGAACAACATACAATTAGAGAAACATCACATTTATGTACAAAGAACATTATAATATTTAGAGAAACATAGATGTATGTCTTAGTGGTTAAAAAAAGGAGTAGGAGACTTAAGGATAGCTTATTAGACTCAAGATCTGTTATTGGAATTTCTGAGGAAAGATTAACTAGAGACAAGTGTTTAGTTGGGATTTAGACAAGAGGAAAGCCATGGGTTATAATTATAATAATTAATAAATATTATTATTTATTATAAATTGCTATTATAATAAGAGCAAAGCCAGGAGTTAGATATTTGGGACTTGAGAAGTGTTTTAAATGTTTTGGGGGGTTAGCAGTGGTTAGTATATGCTGGGGGGGTCAAATTCCATGTCCTGGAGATGCAACTGGAGTAGAGATAATCTCCACAGAAGTTAAAATAATAAGTTATTATAATTTTCTAAGCAGTCTAGTAATGTACTACACTTGTATTTTGCCTTGATTATAAAACTAAACAGTCTTGGAAACATTTTCAACATACTGTACTCGCCATCATGATATAAACCACATATTACAGTCCACTGATTCTTCAGCTAATAAGACCAAGGGAGTCTAGTGACAAAGCGCAGTCCTTATACCAATCATCAGATTTCTACACTCAGCTTTTAGCTTTCTGTATCTAGTGAAACCTAAGCTCTTTTGAAGATTCTGCATTTTATAATCATTAAGGGAGGCGTGTGATGCTGAATTCCTATGGACATCATCTGGCTGTTTGCTCAATACGAGGCTTTATTAGTCCATGCACTTTATGCATTTAGTTGCATGCATTCACAGCTTGAACTTTAGGAATATTCCAAAGTGTCTTGTTAGTTACTGGATTCATCAGATGAATCACTGCAAACTCTTTATTTTGGATACATTTACCTATATGGCATTCAGTTATTTTTCATCCCTGGCACCATACATCTGCATTGCTTTCTTCTCTACAGTTAGGTGGGGACTATAACTGTGTTCCTGGTATAATGATATCCATAAAAAATGGTTCTTCGTGTGATCTGGTGGGTTTATCTTCTTCAGTTTTCAGACCACTCTTCACAAGTCCATGCCTCAGTATCATGCTGTAGTTCTCTTCCTTCTCCGAATCCTCCATTATCCTGAGAGATAGACACCTTTTATGTAGTAATGAGGTAGAATCATTTTCCACACAACAGAATAGAAAATCCTGATCCAACTATCTCCTAAAGGCAAATTAATTTATTTACTTACTTTTTGTGATGGCCACAGTGCCAACTATTTTAAGTGTCTTGGACCCCCGTCTCTTCCTCTACTTACAGCCTAACTGGCACAGTATGCCTAGAGAAGCAGAATGGTTTTATATGTATCATCCTGGGTAGAGCAATTACATTTTTTTTTGTCTACAGCTTTCTTGGTAAGTAACCAGATGTGTGGAATGTCCCTTGTGCCCACATCCATGCATGTGCTTCTACAGCTACCTTGGTCCCTGTCTTCTGAGTAGTATATGTCAGCCAGGCCCTCAGATAAACTGTTGTTGCCACCTTTGGAAGTCCAGCTCTGTGCACACTGATATAACCCAGAATGTTTGCAGCAGTCTGCAGCCCTGCCATAGTGCTATCAAGCTGGTAGGATGCATGCTATTTTAGACATTTCTAATCTGTTGTCATGAAATCCAAAATATCATCTGGGGACACCCTTTTCCACCTCTCAGTTGAAGAAACTGACTAACTTTTCTAGATGTATAGGATGCATACTAATGTATTCACTCTGATCTGCATCAGTTTCCTTCAGCAGCAAAACAAATGCCCCTGCTTCAACTATATCCAAAAGGCAAATTGCATTAATTAATTAATTAATTTATTTTTTTTGTGGTTGCCATAATATTGACCATTGCAAATGTCCTGGATCTCCTTTTCTATTCATGGCCTTACCTGCAGTTGGCATAGGGGATTAAGGCTATAAGCTGCAAAGAAGTTGCTACTTGTGGTACAGAGTCTGAATCTCTCATCCTTCATTTGTTTATTGTGGGACCTTGAGCAAGTGACTTAACTAGGCACTACTTTGGGACAACTGGGAGATTGGGCTAGACTCCTCAGTGGTGTTGGTCTCCTGGACTGCATATCCAGTAATTACCTATAACCTACGGGTATGTAGCACTGCTGCTGGTATACAATGCTGCCCTATGGGCTGTCCTAAGCTACCTGAATCTCTACCAAGAGTTGTTTCCTAAACATGAACTATTCTAGCACATGAATTCAGTATCTAGTTTTTTCATCTTCCTGAATATTTCCTTCCCAAAGATCCAAGATAAAAATAAATAATTCCCAAACTTTATGCTTTTTTTTGGAAGTATTCAACAAGCAAGAGAAACTTAAAACTTGCAAAGGACGTACCATGCACTTGTAAAACAATAACGCTACCAGCTCCACGACAGATTCACCGTTTATTAGATAAAAACATAACACATATCCAATAAGCGCTTTCACCCGTTCACCATACCAGGCTTCTTCAGAGTGAAATACATTACAAAAATACTTCCTTTAAATAACCCTATAGAACACATTGCTAGACCAATAGCACAACCCCCAATGACTAAAAACCAATCAGAAACTATAATTAATTAATGATGTTAAAACACTTCATACTTTTTCAAACCAACAATATATAATTAAAAATATAAAGTGCACAAATATATTGTTAAAATCGTTAATACATAAATACACAGTTAAAAACTGTATTGCAACACCACAATATATTGACTAAATGCAATGAGATTTGTATTTTAATATACTAGAAATGGAAATATGTTCGTTAATACCTGGTGGAATGGAAGCTTCCAATCTCAATTGCCACAAAAACTCTTTAGCTTCCAATAGGGTCTTATCATCCCCACCTTTCTTATTGTGTGGACTCTGTCCCCAGTTGGGGAGGGCACACTGCACTCTTGTATCCACTGCATTTCCTAACAGGAGGAAAGACTTCTAAATCTATATAGTCCAGGTATGTGGACCAGTGCCTTTTCCTAATAACCTTCTGCTATTTTACTCTTTCACATCTTAGTCCAAATAAACTGTCAGTTATTTACTACCTAATCAGATAAGGGAGGATTCTCCCTTATGCTTTCTATACCTCTCAACTGTACCAAATTCCTTGGTATTTCCCTGTTTTGAGAGAAAAATAATGGGGTGCGATGAATTCCTGAGTGACCCATTTAAATCACGATTGTTTTTTATTTACAGTTTTTCACTGCCAACATATTCTGGAAACATCAACTAAAGATTAACAATAAATGGGGTACTTTAGAAAACCTGGCTCAAGGATGTTGGAATGGAAGTCTTAAAAGTTACCATCATCTTGTACCAGTCTTTAGCCTTCCCATACATACTATCTGTAATTAAGGCAGAGACATCTTTAGTTATTTCTGTTTCGCTTTAACAAATATGCTTGGACTGGATTGCATTTTTCTCGGTGATACAATAAGCAGATTGCTGGCAGCATGTGATTGTTGTTATAATACACCAATGCAATGTCCCTGTGTTAGTTACAAATAGTATGCATGGGCAGGCCCATTTCTTTCTTATCACAACTTACAAATGATCACTAACTTACAAGACCTAAGATCTGATGGGAAAAGTCTAAAGGTTTGTGCAAGACACTTTTAACTTTTGAGACTTACATTCCGACATCCTTAAGCCAGGTTTTCTAAAGTGCTTCATTTAATGTTAATCGGTTGGTTTGAGTGGGAATGGAGGTTGTGGCAGCACCAAACCATTCTGAGGTCAGTTTACTTCTTGTACTCCTGTTTCTCGTTATGTTATTTTTCTGGAGGGAAATTGTAGATTTCAGAGTTACTTTGCTTAATGTGACATTTGGAAAGGGAAAAGGATCTCTGACATACAGTAGAAGGTACCCAATTTCTTTCTTTGCCTGGGACTGTATATCTTATATTGGATGTCACTGGTAACTGACTGAGGAAAGGGGTTTTTGCTGAAGGGATTGGTTGAACTCTTTGGGATTTGGCTGTGAAAGGGTGGACTGTCATGGTACCCTCTCGACTTGTTTTGTGTTTGGATATTTCTTAAGGAATTGATTTTATGGTCAGTTGCCCTGTGTGTGGAGTGGATATAACAGGGAAAAAGTCTTTGGTTGCTGGGCACAGCTTTAGGCCCTTCTATGCTGCTGTATTGTCCCAGTATGGGTGTTTGAGGGGCCACTATACTTGTTAGAGTTTTTATGTCAAGCAGTAAAGTGGATTTAATTGCATGATATCTTCAGAAGAAATCAGGCTTTCCTTTGACTAGCTCCTGGTCCCAGCTTGCAGGTATCATGATGGTCAGAATGGTGTTCTGGTAAAGCACCTGTAGCAGGTAAGTTGACATTATTACATTGTAACAGAAGGATACTGCTCTGTACTGTGACAGTGACCCCTGCTGAGTGATGGGGTGATATTGTTGTTGTAACTTTTTTTCTGTTAGCTATTTACAGTTATACATAGAAAGTTAAAGTAACCTCGTATACATTACTGTTAATGATGTGTGATGTATGTAAACCATTTTAATGCTTTATACAATGTTTTTTAATAGAGCTCTTAATTAGTATTTTAATTTATTTACTACTGCTTTAGTTTTCCTATTACTAGCTCTTGATACTTTTTAAACAACTTTTTTGCAGTGTCTCCGGTGTTAGTACAAATGTTTACTTTATTGTTGACCATTTTGGATTATTTATCTCATTGCCAGATCCCCCTCCCTCAAGTAAAAGGATGCCTTCTGTGACTTTTTTTTTTTCTTTTTTTTTTACCATTTCCATATGTATTCACTTCTTGATGCAGTTATCTAAGAGAGTGTTGCTATGTTTAAATGAGGATTGGGCATGGCACTTCACTGATAGGGAAGCAAGGTTTTGGAAGGACAGCACAAATGGAATGTGCCAGGGCCTAGAGAGAGAACCTGTAAAGTATTAGCTTGTGGGTGCAGGAGATGATGACACTAATAATGCAGCAACAAATGCTGGCTCTTGCATACAAGTTCAGATTTTTTTATGGGGTGGTGTGGCAAGTAACGAGGTACTGGCAATAAAAAATGCATAGGAGATGATGAGGCAGCTATTACTGTTCAGAAACTTACTGGCTTAAGTATGGACTTGCATGGATACATGCAAATATATGAGCACATTTATTAAAAGTGCCCTATAACAGATACAAGCTACATATTAATGAATCCAAATGCGTATTGCACATGATTCAAACAGGCAATGTCAACATCTGCATGTAAACTTGGAAGGTCTCACCTGTTCTTCTAACATGAACTAGTTTTAGTCACTGGAAACCTGTAGCCTGACATGTGAGCTTGAATATTGGTAAATCACAGGTCTTAAGCAATAACCTGTCAAATATTGCCTGGGCATCATATCAGATTTTGTCTTTTTTTGTGGGTGCAAAGCACATTTGACAGCAGTCTTTCTGCAGTTAGTGAGACAGCTACGGAATGACTGTGCCAGCAGAATATTTCCTCCTCTGAATCAAATATAACAAGTTTAACCGAGAAACCCAGTTTTGTGTATAAGCACATTTTCCTGAATGAGAACTCAGATGACACAACTCTGTGCTAACAAGTGTAAAGAGTACACCAGTTTCCAGAATAAAAGTAAACTTTTGTGTAAAATCCCTCTATTGGAACGGCATTATTCAGTTTTGTTTATTTATGTATATGTTAGGGTCGGAAAGTGTGTATTCTCATGTACATGAATTTTTCCCTTCTCAGTCCAAGAGCTAAAATTTGGATTAAAATCAGGGACAGTTGGCAGGTATGTTTATATTTAAGAAGAAAAGATACTCCACTAATAGATCAGTCATAATACATAGAAGAACCTCTCAAATGTCCATATTTTGATGGAACGTTCCTCTTTTCAGATCTGATTTAGGATGTCCCTAGTTTTTGAAATTGTGTGTGTGTGTGTGTGTGTGTGTGTGTGTGTGTGTGTGTGTGTGTGTGTAATTTTCATACCTCTCAATCTCTCAGAACAAGAAATCTGTATACAACCAAAAATAATGGTGGGAAAAAGACACAAAAATAGGGAGGGACAGATTTTAAATATTGTTCCTGCAAAGTCAGATTTTGCATTATTATGTATTTTCTGAGGGATATGAAGTCTGAAATTCTAATCTCAATCTTCATGTTGGTTGGTATCCCACAATTCCATTGGAGTAGGCAGGGTTAAGTGATTATGCTTGCAAATTCTATAGATTTTTGGGCAGTTGTACCTACATTTCATGGGCCGATGTCCAGATTTTTGATATTTCCAGGTTGAGAGATATGATGCTTTCTTTACAGTGACTAATAAAGTGTGAGAACAGTAAATAAAGCACTTTATTCTTCTCAAGGACACTTAGCTCCCTTAGAGATTACTTGCAAATCAAAAATCCAGATCCAGACAAGTGACAAGTGGAGTACCTCAGCGTTCAGTCCTGGGACCGCTCTTGTTTGGCATCTACTTCTCTGAAGTACAGGCCAACACTAAGGGACTCTGGCTAACAAAGTTCGCAAATGACTGCAAACTAGAAGCCATTACTGAATCCCAAAATGATGTGGATACTCTACAAAAGGGCCTTACAGAAACAGATGCTTGGTGCCAGAGCCATGGGCTCAAGCTCAATGCCAAGAAATGTATAGTTATCCCCTTTGGGAAAAAACATGTACCCATGAATTATCACATAGGTGGCAATACACTAAACACCGAAAGTTTGATAAGAGACTTAGGGACACAGGTGGACAGTGATCTCACCTTCAATAACCACATCGCCACAACAGTCAGGAAATCCTTCTATGTGGCACACCTCATTACTGAGAGCTTTTCATCCTTAAAAAAGGAGGTAATTGTCCCACTGTACTCATCCCTCATTAGACCCATTATAGAATACAACGCCCCATTTGGTATATACCTCTCAAGACATCTGCAACAACTGGAAAGGCTGCAAAAAAACCTCACTAAAAGAATCACAGGCCTAAAGCAGATGCCCTGTGCTGACTGCCTTAAAAAACTCCAGCTATACTCTGTTGCATATCGTCTACTCAGAGGCGATCTCTGCTTAACATACAAGGCCATGTCAAACCCAGAGCTGTTGGACATGCTACACTTAAAGAAATGCCAATCCCTCAGGGCCACATGCTCCAGGGATCTAAACTTTGTCATCACAATAAACAAAACATGCTGGAGGGATAGGTTCCTGACCCAGAGACTCCCCAGACTCTGGAATAGACTGCCCATACATGTCAAGCAGAGCGCCTCTTTGGCCCTCTTCAAAAGGAACCTTGACAATTGGATGGGAGGAAGGAAATTCACCCTGGGGATCATGTCACTCACCCTGTTAGATAGGGGTCCAGGGAAGTAAATAGTGTGGGAAGAAATAGCCAGGGAATTGTTATGGCTAGGCTTGTATAGGCCCTAGGGCTGATAGCCTAGTACCAACCTATGAACCTATGAACCATAGATAAAGACCAATTTTGAAATATCAAGGAATATGCATACTCAGTCTGTTTGCATATCCTTAGATCAAGATCCATGTGCATATATATATATATATATATATATATATATATATATATATGTAGAGAGAGAGAGAGCATGCTCTGTGTAGAGCTGCAAGTATGCAGAAAAAATGCCAACTTATCATTCAGAGCCTGTTAAAGGTCTGGACTTCATACCTGTTTGTTTTCACAGAATACAAAACCAAAGTGAGAGGAAGAGGAGCACTAGTACACAGGAACTGGTTGTGTGTATTCATGCTGTCCAGAAACCTTCTGAATTGTGCTGCCCAATCCTATATACTAGCCTGGGATCAATGGTACACAGCAAATGTGACAATCTTCCTGTATACAACGTGGTGCAACTATGTATCCATATACCAAATGCAACACACGCACGGAGCTATATTATGATGTTGAATGATAAAAAAGCACTGAATGCCAAACACACGGAACAGCAATTTTTTTCCCAGGGAAAAAAATTACTGGGCAGTTTTTCTGACTTTGCCATTTCCTCCACTGTGGTGTAATCTCAGAGTTGGTATATAAAAAGTAGGGGTGTGTGGAGGGCACAACCCCCCACATCGGGTGGTGTGGGGGTGAAGCCCCCCACTTTATTTTGTGAAGCAGCGATTGTTTTTCCCCGGGAAAAAAATCACTGTTCTGGGAGTTCGACATTTACTGCTTTTGGTTTTTAGTGTTTGATAAAAGAACTTTTGCTCTTTTTATCGTTCAATGTCGTGATATAGACCCCACCCGCACAGTATGTAAATTATCTGGTGTTTGACACTGTATTTTCACATGCATCACAGAATGCTGCTATATGTAATACTGCATTTGTAGATTTCCAGCAGCATGTTGTAAAATTATCTCATGCAAAATGCACAGTTCTATGCCGCTGTGTAGTCTACTGTGTACACTTTTCCCCAGCACTTTGGTGCACTAATGTACACTGGCACACACAAGTGCTGCTTCTGTTGACTACATGAGCAAAACTGTTCATCCCCATCCCCAAAATGTTCTAGTATGCTATTGTACTGTACATTGTACAGTCTGCATTCCTATACACACCAAAAGTAATGTCATCTTCCCCCCCCCTGAGTGCATTGTGGGAAGATTGTGTGTAGCCTTCCCATGCTGTATGTTCTTCCATATTCCTGCACTCCCACCCCCAAACTCAGTTCTTCCTGTTCACTATCCTGTGTTTGCTGCTGGAATTCTGCTGAGTAGAATGGCCTTACACTCTAATGTAGTGTGAGTTGAGCACCAACTGTCAGGTAAATAGTTCTGTTTCTGAGTTGCATGACTGACAGCCGTATGGCTGAGATGTCCCCGTACTACATATTGTATACAGTATGAATGGCATGTCTTACTCCAAGTGTCAGAAATGCCATGACTGTCTTGTTTTTGTTGCAGAAATCTAGAATTTGGCACTTTTTGTTTGAACGTGGTGGATCGGCCCACATTTCCTTGGCACTTTCTCTTAGTATCTGTGGACTGATCACTGCTTTTATGCCTTCCTTGCATTTAGGTATAGTTCACAATCACAGGGATAAGAGAAAAAGTAATTGTTACCAGAGAAATGCATGCATTCAGATATTTACTGGAATTCAAGTGGTTAAGAGCTTCACATAACTAGGTAGCAAATTAAACATACTTGAAAGACATTAACGATACTGAATATTTAAACTATATGTTATGAAAATAAGGGGTATGCAGGATCAGCCATGAGCTGCAGACAAATTATGGTATGCAAAATGAGTTATCACACTTTATTTATTATTTGTTACCCTAGTCACTGGACTCTTTTTTGGACATAAATCAGGCCAACTTCAGCAATCTCAGATGTTAGAATTCATAGGGGCCTTATTCAACACAACATCAATGACAGCTTCTCTCCCTTTGCCAAGGGTTTAAACTATTTGTTTTCAAGTCAATAGAATAATTCAGAACTCATTCCTATTAGCATGACTGATTTTACAGACTCTGGGATCAATGTTTGCAGCAATAGTTGCAGTGGTGGCTGGTGACTTCAAATTAAAGGGGGGGCTGTAGGAGACAGCTGAATGGGTGGGGCCAAATGGAAGGGGTGTGGACAACTAGAAAGGGGTGGGGCTATCCTCAAAACCACAACAACTAGAATTTTAATTAAATACACTGCATTGGGTGCCAAACCATCATTACAAAAGTCCAATCAAGGCAAAATGAAGTGTAGAAGAAAAAAATATTTCAATGCATTGGCTACATGACAACTTACTTAATATCTAGATGGAAACACAAAGGTTGTGATGCATGAAAAAATAAATTACTTTTTAAATACATTACTGGAATGCCAGTCGAAATCAACTATAAAAAAAAAAAAAAAAAAAAGCAGCACTCAACTCAAACCACTTCTCCTTGCACTGCAGTTCTAATTATAATTTATATTCAGCTTTATAAAATTACCAAGTAACATGCTGAAAGTAGCAATCTCTGTGTGATACCCCCACTTGTAAAAATGTTTCTTATCCAAAAAAGACCTGCTGCCTGACAACAACTATCTACTTGTTTCATGGGGAAGACATGATCAATGTAAAAAACGAACAGCACACAAGAAACAAGCTCAAGATTATCTGCTTAAAGGATTACTGTACAAGTTATGGACCATACATGATAGATTAGCATTCTATTTAGTTTATGGGTAAAGCCTGCAAAGATGACTGCAAGTCTCTAACAAATGTAATGAGCTTATGAAAATACTGTAATCCTGTCCTTTATTACAAATACTGTCATATGCATTTCAATACCTAAGGCTTATATGTTATCTAGTTTTCCAGAGCCACTACAATGGGGAGTGGGGTGCAACAAGTATGTTACAAAGACATGCATCTGGAGCCTTTCTCCCCGGGCCTCCGCTGAAAATTGGCTTCGTTCCAAGTCGGACTTTCCCGGTTAACAAATGTTAAATAAACAAATGTTAAATAAATAAATATTCTCTGCATGACAACAGCGAAAAGGCTTTCAATGTTGGTAATTCTTTAACAGTATGCTTATTAAAGCTTACTTGCATCTTACAATCTCCAACAAGCTTACCTGATGGTCATTAAAGCATTGCCACTTAAACACAGAGTAACAGGGCACTGCGACAGCATGCATTTTCTGAATCATAAGAAGCATAAATCAACAGTATAAAAATAGGACAGAAAACCAGAACATTCTGCAAAATCAAGGACAGATGAAAAGCCACGGTCGTACTTGTGGTCTACCTTGGATGGGGGAATACTCTGCAGACTTACACTGCATAACTGCTCCTTCCCTTGCTTGGACACATCCAGAGCCACTACAATGGGGAGTGGGGTGCAACAAGCATGTCACAATTTATAATGTCTCTGGCTGACAGTGATGGCTCTGCCACTCATACCTCACAACCTCAGAGCAAGAAATCTGGACAAAGCCATACACAGAAGTGGGACACAGGCCCAAAAATAAGGACAATTTGAAATATTGCTCTTATAAACTTAGAAAGTAGTAGGTCTTGCATTAGTATGAATTTTCTGAAGGGTATGAAATCTGAAACTCAAATATCTGCCATTATTTTCTAACTTCAGTCTTTAATGATTTGCCAGTAATTTGCCAGAAAACCACAATGTTATGAAAAACAGGCCAAAAATGTGATGCAAAAATATAAAATTGCCACACAATACAGCTGGGAACCTGTCAAAGAAGGGACACCTTTTTAATATTAGTACTGTTAACTTGAGCAGCTGACAAAATAAGAACATCTAAATGCATTTCTGAAATAAAAGTAATCTATAACGCTGATCATTACAGCTATTTATAATTGTAAACCCTCCACATTTTCTTCCAAAATTGCCATTTTGCAGAGGGATTATTGGGGGGGAGCAACATTTTGAGCCAAAATTGGGGACAGTTGAGAGGTTTGGATATTCCTAATTCTATAAAGCGATTTATTTGCATGTACCTCTCAACCTCTTAATGCAGGAAATCTGGACAAGGCCAAATATATTGGGGGAACATACAATCAGTACTAAAAATTGCTCTTGTATAAACTTAAGACAGTTAATAGAATAGCAGGTCTTGCTTTAGCATGCATTTTTCTGAAGGTTATGACATCTGAAACTCAATGTCTGTCATTATTTAGTGACTTCATTCCTAAATGCTTTGCCAGAAAACCACACATTTTATGAGGAACAAACCAAAAATAAGAAACAAAATATATTCATTCTGCAAAAATCTGGACAGTTGAGAGGTGTAGTTCAGCTGAGGCCGTCTTTGAGTTTGCTGTCCTTCCCCCTTCACAATGGCAGATAAAGATTAACTTTGGGCTGTTTTCAAATCATAGGCCCCTTGAACATGAAACATACATGTGCTCTTTGACACACCTTCCTGATTGTATTAAATTATATTCCTTGTACAATACAGTACAGTTGTTAGAGGGCATTTTAAATTTATTATTTTGAACATTTTTCCAGTAAACAATGAAACAAAATGCATGCACCATTAATGACAAAACTGCCCAATTCAGAACATTTCCATCATAAAAAAGTCTACTCAAACTTCTACAGTCCACCAGTATCAGTAAATATGCACAATCTCTGAAGAAGTAAAAGTCATCTAAATAATTCCACATTAAAGAAATCTGTAACTAATGAAGAGGTTGCTGCTAGCAAACAACTTTATATGTCATTGTTTCATCTACAAATAAAGTGCCTGTTGCCCTTGAGGAATAACTTGCCAATGTTGCATTAAAAAAATGATAAGCTAGTAATATCGCAACAGGGAATGGATGGCAAACTGATAACAGGTTCATAGTTACTAGGTATCTTTGCCAAAAAGGACTGCAGCATCTACCCGCTTTACAACACAGTACAGTATCAGCAATGCATCTACCTACTGTGGGAGTAGAACCTACAGCCTTCTGCATCAAAAGCAAGTACACTACCTGTTGTGCTATTAAGAATGCAAGCAGACTCAGCATAAGCAGCACTAAATTTTTGTTCCCCTGCAGCTCTCAGCTCCTTGTAAAATCTATTTGACACTCAGCTGTATCTCTGAACTTTACAGCACAAGAAATCTGGAAAAAGCCAACATTTATGGGGGGGGGGGCAAAAACCAGGGACACATTTTAAACATTGCTTGTATAATGTTGGAAAGTTGCTAGAATAAAATGTTGTGTTACCACTATACATTTCACTGCCAAGTCTTGAACAGGGGACCCTGTGCAAAACAGTCAGAGCAATATACCACTATGCCATATCATCTGTTTTGTGAAAGAGAGGAAGACTGAAACTTAAATGGCTACCATTTAGTGAATTCAGTTCTCACCATAGCTGTCAACCTCTTAGCACAAAACACCCGAACAAAGCCAATAATGGGGGAATACAGTCCTAAAAATAGGGACAAATTTCAAATGTCCATGTTCTAAACTTAGAAAATTGCTAGAATAAAAGGTTTTGTGTTACCATGTACTTTCTGAAGAATATGAAGTCTGAAATTCAAATGCCTGTTATTTTTATTTAACATTTGTTCTCCACGAAAGTCTGACTTGGAACAAAAGCCAATTTTCAGCAGAGCAGGGAGAAACACTCCACACACATGTTCTTTGTAAGATGGGAGGACATGCAGACTCCACACCGAAGGTACCTCAGCCAAGAATCAAACCAGAGAACTTGCAGCTGTCAAGAAACAATGCTACCAGTGCACCACAGCACTACTGACTTTGCAAGGAAAAACAAACACATAGAAACCACATATTTTATGAGGAACAGAACAAATATGAGGCAAACATCTGCAATTTTTTTACAAATGGTTGTGGGTAGGGAATTCAGGCCCTTGCCACCTGCACCCAAGGTACAGGGTTCAAGCCTGAGTATTCTCTTCCCACCACCACCATATAGCAACTGGGGAATTTCACACACACACACACACACACACACACACACACACACACACACACACACACACACACACACACACACACTACCTGATCTCCGTAATCCAGTCGTTTCCCCTGAAGGCAGTCTTCCGTTCTACACTAATAATCATCCTGTTCCACACTAATAATTCAGTTGTTCCCTGTGAAAGCAAGCTCCTCAGCTCAGCTCCACACTAATAATCCAGCAGTTCCTGTTCCACAGCCCGCGCAAGCTAACTGCTGGTTTTCCGGCTCTGCGAGAATTGGCTGGAGGCTGGCTAGCTCTGCGAGAATTGGCTGGAAGCTGGCTGGCTCTGCGAGAATAGGTTGGAGGCTCCAGCCTGCAGATTATGCAGTCTGGTTTTCTTCTCTTCTTTGTGGTCATCACTGCACAGACTTGTGGGGCTGCAGGCTGGAGTTCTGTGAATACTAGGAACTCCATGTGCGCATGCGTGGAGTTCCGGTACTCATAATTTTTTTTTAAAGTTTTGTCTTTCTTTTCTACAGGTGGGGGGATTTTCTTCTTTCTTTTCTACAGGTGGGGGGGAGGGCTGCAGTCTTGCAGTCCTATAGCATGAGCCACCCCTGAATAGTTGTAGTTTTCTTAGCAAGATACCATATTTCTTCAATGGACAGTAGCAAATCAGTGGTCTATTCTACATTAACCTATGTCTACCAAGATCAGTGTAATTCAGGCCTGTAAAAAGTATCTTTGGCAGTGTATTTACTCAGCTCAAATGTTACATGTTCATCCATTCATCCTCCCTCAGACCAAGACCATAGTGACCATGGATGCTTCCCAGATTCGGTGGGGGGGGGCATTTCTTAGGAAAGACTGTCCAAGGCACTTGGTCCCCCAAAGAGGCAAATGTGCATATCAATGTACTGGAAATGACAGCAGTACTCCCAGCATTGTAGGGATTCCAAGACTCTCTCCCTTCTGGGACTATTTTGATACAGGCATATGGTACATCAACAAACAAGTAAGAACCAGATCTTAACCCTTATGTCAAGAAGCTATGAGTGTGGCAATGGGCGATCTTTTCAAATAAATTTCTGATAGCAATGCACATACTGGGGAAATCCAAAGTGACAGCAGACAAGTTGAGCAAGCCCATTCTACTATCTCATGAGTGGTCTCTCAACAAGGATGTGGCGGAAATTTTGCCAATGGGGCCAGCCATGCTAAGACCTATTTGCATCTCCCCTGAACAACAAGTGCAGCAGGTTCTTTGCCCTAATTCCCTCCACTGGGGGAGTCACCGAGAGATGCTGTCCTTCACAATTGGCCCCTAGGTCTCCTCTTTGCTTATCCCCCAACTATCTTATTCCCCAAATTTCTACAGATAGCATCCCAATTGAAGAGCAAAGTCTTCCTTATTGCCCTTTATTGGCCTTGATAAATTTGGTTTTCCTTCCTTTGGTCTCATCTGGTTTACCTGCCTTAGATTTTGGATCCAATTCCAGACCTTCTGTCTCACCTGACAGACATGACTCACCCAGACATCTTTGGCCTAAAGTTGACCACATAGTTTCTCCAATTCCATTGTTAGCCATACAACCCAAGCTCTCTTTCATGGTGCACCACATTCTTTTCTCATACCACAAAGCTTCCACTAGAAAAATTTGCAAGAGCAAATGGAAAAGATTTGTGTTTTGGGCACAGCAACAAGACATACATCCTTTTTCAGCACCAGTACCTAAAATTCTTGAATTCCTAGCTTCCATTTTTAATGATGGAGGTAGTCCCTCTACAGTTAAGCTTCAGTTAGCTGCCATTTCCAATTTCCATATTGGAGTTGATAATTTCATGTTGGCTTCTTCACATCTTTGTAAGGCATTTATAAAAGGAACCTTTGTACCCAAACCACCCTTTAAAGATCCTATTCCACAGTGGTATCTGAATTTAATGTTACAGGCCCTAACTTAAAACCCATTTGAACCGGCTGCAAAATGTGATTTAAAATATTTGACTTAGAAAACTATATTTCTGATAGCCATAACATTGGCTAGGAGAGTTTCAGAACTTCAGACTTTATCCTCTAAGCCTCCTTATTTAATTTTTCATAATGATAGGGTGTGCTTAAGAACCAATACATTCTTTCTTCCTAAGGTAGTGTCAGGATCTAACACTAAACAATCTATTAACCTCTCTGTGTTTTTCCAAAATTTTCAAACAAGGGTAAATACATTTTGCATTTATTATATGTTCACAGACAATTACATTTCTATCTTCAAAATCAGAGAAATTTAGAAAATCAGATCAATTATTTGTATCTTTTTCTGAAACAAGATTGGGTCAACCAGTTACCAAAGTAACTTTATCAAAATGGATAACAGATTACATCTCCTTCGTTTATAACAAGTTTGGTCTGGCCTTGCCAAAGTCTTTAAGAGCCCATTCAACCAGGTCCATGGCAACTTCATCAGTTTTTTTATCCAGGTCTTCCATGGATGATTTTTGTTTGTCTGCAACTTGGGCTAATACTCATACCTTTATTACCCATTATAAGTTGGGTCTAGTCTCTAGGGGAAGAACAGCCTTCGGCTCAACAGTAATGTCCTTCCGTAGAGTCCACCCGGGATTCAGGTAGCTGGGGACTCTGTCCCATATGTTCAGGAATGAATGAAAATTAACAACATCAGATAAGTTATGTACCCACCATAACATTCCATCTGTGTTGTCCATTTTCATTCTTCCTCAATTCCCCTCCCTCCAGCCCCCTACTCTTTTTTCTCTGGTGACTTCTGGAAGAATGGAAGGTTATTATAGAAACCAAAGTTCCTTCTGTTTGGACTCCAGATAGTGACTTTCCATCTTAAAGCTATAAATTCATTGTGTTATACAACAAAAAAGCAGCAAACAATATCTGGGTAAAGAGGGGGACTGCGGCACTGTGGGTAAGGCAGGAGCTCGAGAGCTTGTAGTATCCACGAGCTGTAAAAGAGAGTCCGTGTCGGATCCGAACCCATATGTTGAAGAAGACTGAAAATGGACAACACAAATGGAACATTATGGTGAGTACATAACTTCTTTTTTTGGTATATCCATCCTGGCGAATAACAGCACCAGAACTTTTGCTATGGCTTTGAAATTGCCTTTTAAGAGTGGGACTGCCTATGAGTACTTGCTGACATAGTGTATACTGGTAGCAACTACTGGTCTTAATGAGTGGTCCAAAAATATCCATGGCAATCTGTTCAAAAGGTATTAAAAAAAAGAAAGAAAAAAATGTATTTCTATTATAAGCATTGGGACCAATGGATTTTTTAAAGCCTATACTTAGGTTTGTTTTTTGGAACTCAGGACATTTTGTACAAAGGTTTACAATTTCTCTTACTATGCCCAAGCAGTAGAATCTGGTTAAAATTTGAGCTTTGGTTTTGTCCTTACTTTAATATACTTTCTAGTGTGAATTTCTACCTGGGGCAATGGGGTATTATGTTTTGTCCTCATGACTATACATTACCAGGGGCAGATCATGGTCCTGGCTGCTGGGCTCCATCTCCAACCCCCAACCACCATGAAAAAGAAGAAAAATACTGAGGAAATAATTACTTTTGTTATTTTACTTTTTTAGCTTAGCTCAGAACTCCATGTATGCTATTGCGTGCAAGCAGAATTGCAAGAATGTTTGAGAGCCCATTAAAAAAACAAAAAAAAAAACAAACTTGGCTTACTCTGCTTGCCAAGCTGTTCATTAAAACATTCTGGAATTGTAAGGTTCTTCCTACCTTCTCCAGAAGGCAGAAACAAGGCCCAGAAAGCAGCTCATCAGGCTGCAGTGTTAAGAAGCAGGGAGCTATTACTACTGTCTCAGGCTACTTCAGGTGACCTAGGCAGTCTGACTAAAAGTGAAAACATTAGGAGCAAGGGAGCAAGTTTTTTTTTAATTAATTATTCTGTATTATATTTTTATACTAACACAGTAACACTTTGCATGCCAATAATTAAGAAGGTTAGGATTCATTGTCTGTGTGTATATAACTGTGTGTGTGTGTGTGTGTGTGTGTGTGTGTGTGTGTGTGTGTGTGTGTGTGTGTGTGTGTGTGTGTGTGTGTGTGTGTGTGTCTGTCTGACAGTCTATGTGTAGGAGGGTCTAGATGCTCTTGACTGTCCCTGATTCTGTAGAATGTCTCTGAATGTATGTCATATTTTGGTCTGTTCATTGTAATGTGTGATGTTTTTTTTTTTAAGGGGGGAGGGGGAAATAGGCAAGGACTGCTGCTGGTAAGTAATGACAGACCTTTGAATTTCAGGCTTAATAGCCTTCAGAAAAAGCATGTTAATACAAATGTTATTGTTCTAGTAATTTTCTAAATATATAATTCCCTCATTATTTAGCTTGCCATGCTTATTGATTTTTGAACTAAGAGGTTGAGCGGTATATTGGGGTTGCAATAAGTTACACACTGTATTCTTTAAACAGATACCTAGTAAGACACATTCCCTTGAGTTATTTATATATTTATTCAAAGTTCTGTAATGTACAGTCACAGGCATACATACATTCAAGTGGTTGTAATTAATGGTCTCATCTGTATATGTATGCATGTGTGCATGTGTGTGTGTGCGTGTGTGTGTGTGTGTGTGTGTGTGTGTGTGTGTGTGTGTGTGTGTGTGTGTGTGTGTGTGTGTGTTGGAATGTGTAGGGCATAGATGCTTGCTTTCAACCTGCTTGCTGCACAGTTTGTCTCTGATTTTGTCTCATATTTTGGTCTGTTCCTCATGAAGTTTGTGTTTTTATTTGAAAATGAATGAGGACTAGAATCACTAAATAATAATAATAATAATAATATACATTTGAGTTTCAGATTTAATAACTTTCAGAAAAAAGCATGTTGGTGCAAAGCCTGTTATTCTAGCAACTTTTTAAGTATGTAAGAGCAATATCTGTCCCTGATTTTGGATCTTTGTCCCCATTATTTTTAGCTTTCTCCTTGATTGTCTGCCTAAGAAGTTGAGCAATGTGTGTGTGTGTGTGTGTGTGTGTGTGTGTGTGTGTGTGTGTGTGTGTGTGTGTGTGTGTGTGTGTGTGTGGTAGGGGGTCTGCATTACAGAGGCTTATACATGGTATTCTGACATTTTTGTTTAACAAAAAGCATCTTTACTGAATTATCACGTATGGCATACGCAATCATACATTTATTTAAAGGAAAACAAACCATATTGACATATTTTTAGTTGCAAACATTCTCTATCACATATACTCTTCGATAAAGTCATTGACAATTGAACATTACATAGCTAATTCAGTTCCTGCCTTCTCTTAAACTTTGTTCCTTCTCCAAAACATTATTCTGCATATAGTCATAGATTCATAGACTGTTAATAGGCTAACAACTCAGGAAGGGGGGTTTGTAAATTAGTCAAGTTTTTTCTGAAAGAATAATGATGTCCTGCATCCAAATAGGACATTGAGGGCCAGGCATTTATAAGCTACATCTGTCCATAGGGGACATGGGGACCAGGCCCAGTGTAAATTTCTTATTCCCCATCCACTTGTCTAGGTTGTGCTTAAACTGGGTAATAGATGAACTCAGCTTCATACAGATGGGAAGCCTGTTCCATAGTAGGGGCAGTCTCTGGGACACATATCTGTCTCTCTGTCAAGTTCTGTTTAAGTCACAGACAAAATTCAGGTCCCTAGACCTTATTTTTCTGGTACGTTTTGACTTATGAATATGTGTGGGTTTACAGATGCCTTGTAAGCCAGGCATAGATCACCCCTCAGCAATCTATAGGAGACTGAGCGGAGGGAAAGGGCTTTAAGGTGCTGTTCATAACGCAGGTTTGTAATGCCTTCTATTCTTTTTGTAACGAAACTTTGAGGTCACTGTAGTTACTGAATATGCCCTGTCAGATATATACCAAATAGAACATTGTACTCTGTGACTGGTCTGATAATGGCAGAGTACAGTGGGATAATGATTTCTTTGGGTCTTGATGCCATGCCCTTACTTATAAGTTGTGCAACATAAAAGGACTTCCTCACCACTGTGACCATGTGGTGGTCGAAGGTAAGGCTACTGATATGTACATACCAAGATCCCTGACCACTGGGGTGACTCTTAGGGCATACCTCTCAACTTCTTTGTGCAAGAAATCTAAACAAAGCCTTACAAAATGGGGGACAAAGGCCCAAAAATAGGGACAGATTTTAAATATTGCTCTTATAAACTTGGAAGGTTGCTAGAGTAACAGGGTTTGTGTTAATATACATTTTCTGAACGATATGAATTCTGAAACTGAAATGTATATCATTATTTAGTGGCTTCAATCCTCAAATCATCACAGCAATTTGCCAGAAAAAGATAAATTATATGAGGAATAGATCAAATATATAAGGCAAAAATCTGGATATTCTGCAAAAATCTAGACAGTTGAGAGGGTTGCTGGTGTATTACCAACATGATAATTAGCTGGGATGGTTGCTTTCCCAAAGGGTACAGTTATGTATTTCGTAGCACTGAGTTTAAGACCATAGCTTTGACACCATTTGTTAGTCAGATAGACCTTCTTGAAGAATGCTTGTGTCTGTAAGGAAGTTCATGATAAGCTCCAGCTTGCAATCATCTGCAAACTTCATCAGACATAAACCTTCAGCATTTGCTTCCATTTCAGAAAAATATATGCCAAAAAGTACTGGACCTGGTACCAAGCCTTGGGGGACTCTGTTAGTGACTGGCCTCTTGGTGGAGATGGCCTCACTTATTTTGACCTGCTGGGTCCTATCAGTGAGTCAGTTGGCTATCCAGTAGGTGATAAAAGGTTTTATACCTAAATTAGTGAGCATTTCTATAAAGCCTGAGTGTGGTATTGTATTAAAAGCCCTGGTCATGGTCGAGGTAAGCTGTGTGCACAATCTTAGCTTCATCTAGTGCTTTGGTGACCCTCTGAAAAAAATCCACCAGATTTAATAGGCATGACCTTCCTTTAACAAAGCCAAACTATGATAGGTCCAGCATTTGCAGGTTACCTATGTCCTCATTTATCATGTTCATGATGATTCTTTACATAGCTTACATATGAGACTGGTAAGAATTATGGGCCTGTATTCACCCAGATCAGTGGTTGGACCTCCTTTGTGCAGGGAAATGACTGTAACCATCTTCCATTCCTTTGGCAAAAAACCTGACAGAAGACTCCAGTTGAAAAGTGATTCAAGTGGACCAGAGAGGTTAAGTTTCATCTTACTTATTAAACATCTCTGAATGTTATGGGGGCACACTGATGTAGTGTGTTTGGCCTTGGAAAGTGTATTAATGACCTGTTCTCTGGTAGTGGTTGGAGACCTTAAGTTATGTGGTATTTTCTTTGAGCTATCAGGGGAGAGTGGGGGGAGAAATAAGCATCACATCTTTGTCTCTCTGCAACAGACTCAAGAAGACTGTCTAAATGCAGAGACTTTTTGCATTGGCCAGGAATCGAACCCAGGTCAACTTCTTGGAAGGCAGCTATGTTCAACACTATACCACCAATACTACTGTTCTCATAATTTCCATTTTTTTCTAGTACTTTGCTACTACCCATTTCTAAATATCCCACTTCAATTTCTTTTTTTTCTGTTATTATATTCACTACTTCTAATATGGTCAGCTTAGACTTTAATTTCCATTTTCTAGTAATTGCTTTTTTGAGAGCCACCAAAATTAAACTCAGTAAGGCCCTACTATGTATAGAAAATACAGATCTTTATCCCAGCTCAAAAAATAATTTCCTTAGTTACATCAATTTACTAACCCAGTATTTATGACAGAGTAGTCTGGATGGAATTTTTAAAGTCTGCCAACTCATTACACTCCCAAAAAATATGTTCCCAATTATCTCTTTCTTCCCCATCATACCTCCAACATTTGCAGTCTACCTGGTGAAAAATTCTTTAGAGTCTGCTTCGGGGAGAGGGGGATACCTATGTAACACTTCCAATCAAAAATCCTAAATCTTATAGACTTTGTTGCATACTTGGGAGCCATACATATATCCTCCCATTGCTTTTTTGCGAATTGCTTATCCAGTCTCTCTTCCCAATCCTTTCTAACTTGCTCTGATTGATTCCTATAGCTATCATGCAATATTTTATATACTCTGCTAATTATCCCTTTTTTAACAGCAGCCTATGTTCTAGATTCAACTAAAAACTCTACCAGTGTTGTTTTTTTTCACTTAGGATACCCCTACTCCTTTCTGTTTGTCTGCACTCTGATATCAATCCTTGATAGGGAAGGCAGTCTCTAGCCTGCAGTCCAAATATATTCTTTGCGTTTTGCCATCTGTTACCTTTCCCTCTCGAATTATTTGCTCTGAATACCTTGGATCCTTTGCCAGTTTTCTCCAGTAAATTCCAGCCCCCTCTTGCCTATTCTCTGTGCTCCTAACGGTAGTCATCTCTATTGGCAGAATCTCCTTTCTCCATTCGGATGTTGGCTTAGTTTTTAGAATATTTTCTGGTACTTTATGAATATAACATTTTGCATGGCTATTGTTATTCTCCTTAAGAATCTACATTGAGCTGTGAAGATACATTCCGATTTACCTATTCATTCATTTTATCACAGTAATTTTCTGTGGTGTACAGTCACAGTTATACAGTTGGCTGTAATTCATAGCTGATGTCTGTAATATATATATATATATATATATATATATATATATATATATAGATATATATATATATATATATATATATATATATATATATATATATATATATATACAGTATGTGATGAGGGCATAGATGCTCCCAGCTGTGCTGTCCCCTGATTTTTGCAGAATGTCTGTAACTTTTGCCTTATATTCTAGTCTGTTCCTGTTAATGTTTGCGCTTTTCCATTTCAAATCATTGAGTACTGCAGTCAGTAAATAAGAACCGACACAAGTTTTAGACTTAATAGCCTTCAAAAAATCATATGAATGCAAAGCCTTTTGTTCTAGCAACTTTCTAAGTTAAGGACAATATTTGTTTTTGGTCCATTGCCCACTATTATTTTTTTAGCTTTCTCCTCAGTTCTTGTTCTAAGAGGTTGAAACTTAAGTTGGAGGGTTGCAATGTAAGAAATGAGGTACCAGAAGAAGTAGCAGGAATGAGTAAAACCAACCTCTAATGCTTTTCTGAAATCAGCTTGTCTGTGTTTCTTTTGCAAAGTTTTCACTCTTCTTCCTTATTTTTTACTTTTTAGAGCAACTCAATAAAAAGCATTCTTTATTAAAAAAAATGTTTTTACCTTTTAGTAATCAGTCTTACCCTAAATGTTTATTGAGTGAGAGAATTGTCATTGTGCATTTCCTGTATTGCATCCTCATTGCAAAACATATCGCTAAACAGGCATTTTGTGATTCCTTGGCAAGTATATGTAGAGCAAGAGTCAGTGATCCATTTTATTTTATTTTTTAGTTTGCGCAAGTCAAGAAAGGCCAGTTCAACGATCCATTTCATTTTATTTTTTTAGTTGTCAATGAGGTTATTCCCTTTACATGACCTCTTTAGATTAACACACACACGCACACACACACACACACACACACACACACACACACACACACACACACACACACACACACACACACACACACTTAAAAAAGAAAGAAAGAAAAGATGATTACATAGGAAGTCTTAGGAGAGTGAAATGGGAAACTCAGCAATAATTCAGAGTATTTTGTATTTTGATCACAGGTAACGGTCATTGATCTGTCATGACAGTGCCCCACCTCATTCCGATTCACCCACCCATTCAGCTGCTTACTGCAGCCTCTCTTGCTTTGAAGTTACTAGCTAGCATACATATTACTTCTTCAGCTTTTTATAACAAAGTCTTCTACTTACATATATATTGTCCTTTAATGAGAGTAATCGTGCTACCATAATTAAACAACCCCTGCAACTTTTTGCCATCAACTAACACAGTGAATTTAATTTAATTTAATTTAACAATGACACAGCGGCAAAATACTATTTCCACTAACCTACTAGACATTTTATTACAACCTGTGGGCTCCATATTACTTATGTTTGTTAAAAGATATAACATTTATATCAAGCTTATTATCACAGTTACTGCTGTCATAGGGCTTAGTAATGTATTACTTCCTCCTATATTGAAAACGTGGCATATTTGTAAATACCCCTTTTGATATGACCAGTAATGTGTTAGAGACTTTAGGTAACTTACTTCACAAATTCTTATAAAACATTACC
The DNA here is from genome assembly GCF_019279795.1 of Protopterus annectens. Taxonomy (NCBI): domain Eukaryota; kingdom Metazoa; phylum Chordata; order Ceratodontiformes; family Protopteridae; genus Protopterus; species Protopterus annectens. The sequence continues at coordinate 1,946,667,092 of NC_056741.1, forward strand.
TTTTCTACTAATGTAACAAATCTTTTATTATCTTTTGGGTCTGACTGACACACCCAATTCTTAATTATTGCTGGCAGTGCTTGCATAAACCTATCAATCACTAGTATTTCAACTAAAGCTTCTTTATTGCTATTTTCCTCATGGACTAAACACAAAGTAACGATGAGTTTCAGTTTAAACAGTTTTACTATTTTTAGTTTTTGAAAAAGTCCATTCATTAAATTTAACAGCCTTGTTCTTTGCAAAGACTCCAATTCAAGCAAGCATTTTTTGCCTTTCTCAATGTCTTTATAACAGGTGCCTTTCATGTCCGTGAAAGCACAGAGGAGATCTCCATGAGTTGTGCAGCTGGTACCCGAATACAGCTGGCTGAATCCCATCCCTCTTGGCTATTGGTTTACTCAAATGCCAATATATATGCCTCCAGGTCTTCCTCTTGAGTTAGTGGCTTTAGGGGAGGTGCTGCTCGATATGGAGCCATGAAATTTGCTACCACAGTCTCAGCAGTAGTAACTGTTGTTACAGCAGTTACTCTTATGTATCCATCATCAAGACCACCACTGGAGGAGCTGATTTTCTTTGGAACTTCATTATGGCAGTTGATTCTCACTCACAGCAAATAATGCTGGTATATGAACACAAGCAAGCACACTTCTCCAAACTTCAGAGCTGGAACAGATGAGCTTAATAACTGCAGTGCACTTCACTACAGTGCTTATTACTATACAAAGTCTTTCAACACCACAGATTGGAACTTCAGTGGAGGTTGTAAACTGAAGTGTTAAATACTTACTGCATCCAATAATTAAGAACATAATGCAGCCAACACCCTGAGTCTTATAGTAAATACAACTTTATTCATACAAAAATAAAAAAGCAACGCTGGCTTCACCAAAAGGAATTAACATTTGCAATCTTTATGGCACAAATAATGTCTGTGGTCTTTTATAATATCTTTAATCCCTGTGGTCTTTATAACACAAAGTCTTACAGTACCTTTGATACTCAATATTTACACAAGTACAGTCTCTGTTCTCTGGTCAGGTATCAAGGTAATTACCAGGACTTTCCTCTGGCAAAACAGTCTTTCTGACTCAGTACTTCTCTGGAGATGATAATGTGGTCTCCATCTCTTAACTTCACAAAACTCCTCCAGACTCCTCTAGACTTTCTGTCAGTAATGTCTGACCTGGGCTATCCATCCCCTCCTTTAAATATTCTCAGACTAACTCACAAAAGTAATTCACAGCAACATAGACATCCCCTCTTAAAGAGCCAGCTGTTGCCTGCTTGGTGGATATGGGCATACTGAGACAATGTAGCAATTGTGTCATGTTTACTGACAACCACTTTATCCTTAAAGAATCAGACACAGTATTAAAGAGATGTAATTACACAATGACACTGGATATTAAACTCTTGCATACAAATGCACATCAGGTTATGGAAACACAACACTGACCTCACATAGCACAAAACACGCACATAGACTAACATATGCTGAGGCACTTAAAAGTAGTCTTCCTAAACAACAAAGATCACCTAGACCACTAGCTGTCAAAGCTATACCTCAGCAAGCCCAAAGGCACTCAGAAAAATAAACACCTAACACCACACATACTGTCATTCTCAGTGGAGCACTAATCACTAAGCCCCTAAAGTAAGCAAACACACTTCCCATGACTCTCATTATAGGGGCTCCATTGTAAGATAAACTAGTGCCCCACTAACAAGGCTGAACAAGGAGACGATAACTGCTACTTGCATATCTGGAGCTAAGATCACGCAAATTATGCATGGACTCAAATCATTATGCCACAGGTATCAGTATGATTCCATCATAGTCCACGTAGGTGTAAATGACCTGAGATGCACCTCCCTGGACTATAAGAAGAGTGACATTATGGAGCTCTCAGACTGTGTCTTAGGCTGGTATAAGCCTGGCACTGAGCAGTGTATTACCATCACCAAAGATGATGCCACAATATGAGCAAAAATGATTGCTTTCAACAACTGGCTGCCTTTGTGGTGTCATTTTATGGGGATCCAATATGTGTCATGTTGGGAGGACATGGTCAACAGGTCAGGTTGCTTTGCCTAGGATGGTCTGCACCTTTCCCCTCTAGGCTTTCAAACACTGGTTAAGGCTTTGTCCACCCCTATAGTATCTTTTTTGAGCAATGCCAAATTAATAAACCTATCAACATAGCAAAATCAAATCAACAAAACTGCAAGATGTTACTGCTTAGTCCCAGGAGCCTAAATAAAAAAAATACACTCCCTCCAAGCCCTCCTCACACTTCACAATATAGATATCTGTGCAGTTACTGAGATATGGTTTAAAGTGGCAGAGAGTATCTGGCAGTGCAAGGTTTCAGTGCCTTCCATACTTTTAGACCAGTACCTGCAAATACTATGGATAAGGGTGAAGGTATTTCAATATACATTAGTAGCAAGCATATCTCTAGGGTGGTCAAACAGAATGGCATGTTGGAGTTCCTCCACATATAGGTCACCATAGACAAAATTCTGTACCATATCCTAGCCAGCTATAGGTCACCCTCCATGTTCCAAGGAACTCATGATGCATATTTGGACCTACTGGAGACACCTACCATCCAGCCTAGCACCATATTCATGAGAGGCTTGAATTACCCCTCCATAGACTGGGAATACTATGCTACCTCAAATCCTCAAATCTACAGGCACAGAGATTCCTGGACTTTGTAAATATGAACATTCTTGACTAAATAGTAAATACGCCCAATAGAAGCTCAAACATACAGGATCTTATCCTAACAAATACAGGAGAAAGCTGCACCCCCCTACCCACAATGTCTTGTCCTGCTTAGTAAGTTAAGCTGTCTCCTTCAAAATCAAAATCAGCTGTACAATCCCATTAAAATCAGTAACAGTTAGGAATTATTCAAAGGCAAATTACCTGTTACTGAGTGATGGTTTGTCAAAATTCAACGCCCCTCCAACCCCGAGAACACACCAGCCTATGCTGAATTTTTCTCAGAACCTCTGCACAACCATGCCATTGGCTGCAGAGACGCTGTTATAGCGACCAGAAGTAAACTCAGAACTAACCCCAGAAACAAATGTCCCCAGTGGCATCCTAAATTAAGCATGATATACAATGAAAGGAAAAAAATTATGGCAAAAATCAGGAAGGGGAATTCCCATAAAGAAAAACTCTCTCATCAAAGTAAATAGGCAACTAAGAAGGATAATTAGGTCAAACAGAGCCAACTTTGAGGTTGAGATATCCACCCAGGTGAAAGATAACCATATGAACTTTTAAAGCTATGTCAAAAACCTCAAGGGCAATACACAGCAATGTGCTGA